>NW_022990636.1:52500-88352 GCF_902827175.1 Gymnodraco acuticeps | reverse complement strand
CATCAACAGTGTCCCCTCTTCTTCATGTCTCTTCTACATCAACATGTGTCCCCTCTTCTTCATGTCTCTTCTACATCAACACGTGTCCCCGCTTCTTCATGTCTCTTCTACATCAACATGTGTCCCCTCTTCTTCATGTCTCTTCTACATCAACACGTGTCCCCTCTTTCTTCATGTCTCTTCTTCTACATCAACATGTGTCCCCCTCTTCTTCATGTCTCTTCTACATCAACACGTGTCCCCTCTTCTTCATGTCTCTTCTACATCAACATGTGTCCCCTCTTCTCCATGTCTCTTCTACATCAACACGTGTCCCCTCTTCTCCATGTCTCTTCTACATCAACACGTGTCCCCTCTTCTTCATGTCTCTTCTACATCAACACGTGTCCCCTCTGTGGAAAGAGTGGGGAGGAGCTCCTTATTTTCATCTAAAGTAACAGACAGAGAATCAGCACTTTGGAAACAGGGCTGAAACAGAGGGGATTGTGGGTAATGCTGCAATGATCTGTTTGGTGTTTCAGCCAATCAGAGACATGCTTTGGATACATCTGAGACCTGTGATATATTGATGAAGAGGACGATGATAGGAGACCTTTGAAGTGTCTGCTGTTTGCAAATCATAACTCATTTATAGTACATCACTCATGCATTAATCTGCCCCCAGGCACCCCTGCTGAACCCTCTATCCCCCGTATCACCGACACCCACGCCGACAGCATCAGTCTGGCCTGGTCTCGGCCCGTTGATGACGGAGGCGCCGACGTGATGGGCTACATCCTGGAGATGCAGGAGGCCGGGGCTGAGGAGTGGAAGAAGGCCCACGAGAAGACGCTGCGATCCGCCGAGCTGACGGTGACCGGGCTCTCCGCCGGGAAGAAGTACTGCTTCAGGGTCGCCGGCATCAACGTTAACGGCACCGGAGACTTCAGCGAGCCGTGTGCCGAGACCGAGCCCGTGGAGAGACTAGGTACGTGGAGAGAGGAAACGCCAGATTGATGTTTAATAGAGGATAGGGCCGCACCTTAGCTGAAGATAATAAACAAATATTAAAGGGGACTCAGTTCGTAGTCAACTGGAGTTTCTATGGAGAACTGCACGAGGCCTTACCCTGAGATTCTTAAAACATGCTGAAGAGATTTGAACTTTTCGTTGTACCACATAAAATACGTCAGTAAATACCCCACTGGTGGATATCAAAACTGAGGGTGCTAACAAGAGTCTGCATTAGACGACATCTCGTCAGACAAAAGTATTTATAATAAATGTCTGTTCTGATACTGTCCTACAGAAACTCCAGACTTTGAGCTCCATGACGACCTGAAGAAGACCATCTGCCTGCGTGCCGGCGGATCACTCCGCTTGTTCGTCAGCGTTACTGGTCGCCCGGTGCCCACCATCACCTGGAGCAAACCAGGGGTGGACCTGCACAACCGAGGCTTCATCGACATCGGCAGCACCTCCACCACGCTCATCATCGATCGGGTGCACCGCTACGACGCCGGGAAGTACACACTGGTGGCAGAAAACTCTGCCGGCAAACAGGAAGTCAACATCCTGGTCAAAGTCTACGGTAAGGGAACGTGTGGTCTATATATTCTGCACGGTGATCAGAATCAGAATCCCTTTATTTTTACAACAGCAGAACAAATATACTTACATATTAAATAAAAAAGTAGGCACACAAACGCAATAAGTTAAAACAAATAACAGAACAGAGCACCATGGAAGTAGCTGGTACTGTTCACAGATAAATACATTGAAGTAAAGCATATATTGCACACAGTTTGTACAACCTATTCAAGTTACCCTATTCTGCTGTAGTGTCTCCATTTAACCAACGTATTTGCATTGATAGATACTCCTGGACCCACCGGGCCCATCAGGATCAAGGAGCTGACCAAAGAGTCGGCCACCATCTCCTGGGAGGCTCCGGCGGTGGACGGCGGCGCTCCCGTCAATAACTTCATCATCGAGCGTCGCGAGGCGTCCATGAGAGCCTACAAGACCGTCACCTCCAAGTGCAGCAAGACGTCCTACAAGATCGACGGGCTGATGGAGGGCATGCTGTACTACTTCAGGGTCCTTCCAGAGAACATCTACGGCATCGGAGAGCCCTGCGAGACCCCCGACATTGTGCTGGTCTGCGAGGTTCCTCTTCCGCCACAAAAACTGGAGATGATAGACGTCACCAAGAGCACCGTGACGCTGGGCTGGGAGAAGCCAGAGCACGACGGCGGCAGCAGGCTGACGGGATACGTCATCGAGGCCTGCAAGTTCGGCACCGACATGTGGATGAAGGTGGCCACGCTGAAGACCACGGACTTCGAGCACACCATCGAGAAGCTGAACGAGAAAGAGCAGTACCTGTTCAGGATCAAAGCCATCAACAGCCGAGGAGCCAGCGAGGCCAAAGAGATGCTGACGGCCATCACCGTGCAGGAACAGAGAGGTAAGAATCCTTCCTGTGCCTTACTTCCTGTTTGTTACTTCCGTCATTGTGCCGGATCGGATCCACATTCATTCTATAGTTAGGTAAAAATGTGACGCTGTGTTTCCTCCCCAGTGCTGCCGGTGGTGGACTTCTCCAGTATTCCTCAGAAGGTGGTGAACGTCCTGGCCGGAAAGACCCTGGAGCTGGACCTGCCTCTGGTGGGCCGGCCTCCTCCCGTCTGCTCCTGGTTCTTCAAAGATAACAAGATGAAGAAAACGGAGCGGGTCACCATCCAGAGCACCGGCAAGTTCTCCAAACTCACCATGAGCAACACCACCATCGACGACAGCGGCGACTACGCGCTGGAGGTGAAGAACGTCGTGGGCGTCATCACCGAGGTCGTGAAGGTCGTCGTGCTCTGTAAGGAAACTTTAATATTACTCTCTCTTTATGTTTGACTGACATCACACAGCTGACTGTGAAGAGGGAGGGCTGGGCGATAAACATGGTTTCATTGTTAGCAATAATGGTACATTTCTAAGAACTGTGTTACTGTGATGCGTAATCACTGGTTTCCATAAGAATTAGATAATTCAAGAAGTGTGTTTTCTGAGGATTGCTTTGGCATATAAAGCTTTTTATCAGCTTGATTTGATAACTTCTCTTAGCAAATGTTTTCTGACGTTTTTTCTGCTGTAGTGTTTTATCATCGTGTTTTTCTTGTATATATTTATTGTGTGTAATCCAGATGTGTTATGCTGACCTTATTGATTAGAATGTTTCCTAACATCTCTGCGTTCCCCCTGCAGCTAAGCCCGATGAGCCCCAGGGCCCACTCAGGTTCGACGAAGTGGACGCAACCACAGTCTCCTGCAGCTGGGACTCCCCCCTCAGGGACGGCGGTGCCCCCGTCAGCGGCTACGCTGTGGAGCAACGTGACGCCCACCGGCCCGGCTGGGTGCCAGTCTGCGACTCCGTCAGCCGACCTACATTTAAGTTCGAGAACCTCAACGAAGGAGACGAGTACGTGTTCCGCGCCGCTGCCATCAACCGCTTCGGCACCGGAGAGTTCCTGCAGTCAGAGATCGTCACCTGCAAGAGCCTGAAGAGTAAGACAATACCTTTTTAATGCTAAGGAGTTGTTCTATGTCTTTATTATTTACCTACTTTTATTTAGTTTTATTTATTTCATAGGTCTTAAAGGATTTTATCTTATTTATGTAACACTTTCAGTAGCAACATTTCTTTTTACGTTGTTTTTTTATATTTTAATCGTTTACCCTTTATTAGAATTATGACATTTGTATTACTATTAGGGGTGTAACGGTATCCGTATTCGTCCCGTACCGTCACGGTTCGGCACATGCAGTCACACGGCGAATACGCCTTTTTTTACGAGTGGGAAAAAAGTCTGTCACTCAGGGCAGCATTACACTATATATAATCCAGGGGGCGGTATTGCGCCTAAAAGCCAGCCGCCCGTAAATAACAAATGAAGAACAAGAACACAACAAAACGAACACAATACATGAAGAAGAAAAGTTAGTAGCTACGGCGAGTTCACACAACACACAGGAGCTAGAAGACCCACCTGCTTCTTTGAAATCAGCTGTGGGAACATTTCGGGTTCCCTGTGGACTACAACAATGATGGGGTGCGAGTTGTGGATCGGACGAGGACGGTGAGTCGGCGTTGTTCGACAGCGGTGCGGTATGCTAGTGGTAACACGTCAAACATGCTCAATCACATCCGAGTCAGTCTCAGTCCCAGCGAGAGGGTTTCCTCGACGGCAGGTGACATAATTACCGCCAACAGATCTGCCCTCACTGCTGACAACGTAGACTAACTCATCTTTCTGAAGAACAACTTGAAAGTAGAGTAAAGCTTGAGCACCTTTATTTAGGCATAATGGCCTCACACACTCACAAGTTAATTACACATGTTAGACATTGCTCCTAAAGGTACAGATTTTATTTTGTTTTATATTTATCATTGTATTTATTTTATATGTTGACATCAGGAGATGTTATACAGTTCTGTGTTGCCTTTTATTGATTGTGATTCAAACACTTTCTTATTATTTATTTTAATATTTTCAAGACATTATTTTTAGTTGTTCAGCTTATTGAACCTTTTAGTTTGACATCAGCCATTATAGATAATATGGCTGTGTGTGTGTGTGTGTGTGTGTGTGTGTGTGTGTGTGTGTGTGTGTGTGTGTGTGTGTGTGTGTGTGTGTGTGTGTGTGTGTGTGTGTGTGTGTGTGTGTGTGTGTGTGTGTTACTGTTTGTGGTTTGTTTTTAACTGTGTAATACAGTTAATGATTCCAAATGTTAGAGTTCCTTATTTTCATACCAAAACTTGCACTACTGTTACAAATAAATAACAGCAAAAAAAATATGCATTTCGGACTTTTTTTTTACTTTTCCTTGTTGTATCGAAACCGTACCGAACCGTGACCCCCAAACCGAGGTATGAACTGAACCGTGACTTCTGTGAACCGTTACACCCCTAATTACTATTACCTTTTTATTTGTATTTCTGTTGTACCTATATGTTCACTTTGTTTTATAACGTGTGATCTCCTCCCCAGACGCGCCTGGAACCCCGGGCCGCCCCACCATCTTCGACGTTTCGCGCGACGGCATGACGGTGGCCTGGAACCCGCCCGAGGAAGACGGCGGCCTTGAGGTTTCCGGATACATCATCGAGCGCAAAGAGGTGCGTTCGGAGCGCTGGGTGCGCGCCAACAAGAACCCGGTGACCATGACCCGGTACCGGTCCACGGATCTGATTGAGGGCCTGGAGTACGAACACAGGATCACCGCAATCAATGCCCGCGGACAGAGCAAACCCAGCCTGCTGTCCAAACCCGCCGTCGCCACAGACCCCATCGGTAAGAGACAGACCCAGTACTGTAAAACTGGTCCACATCGAAGGGCCGCCATCGCAGCGGTGGTACATCAGAATGTCTTGAAACAGTTGGGTCTATGCTGTAATATTAGGGAATTGAATCAGTGCGTTCCTTGAGATAGCTTATTGCACGAACAAAATATGTATATCTTTTAAAACACTGTTTGATGAAACAGATGAGACATTTCTATGAAAAAAAACTCACAAATACAAGAAAAACATAAATAAATGTACAATAAATATTTACAAAATGTAAAAGAAAAATATATAGTTTGGGATAAGAAAACTTTTGGAGAAGAGAATCAGAAATGATCTGAGACTGAAGTCATTAACTGACCTTTAATCCAGGGTTAAGCCACCTTTTTCCATACACTAAATCTCGGTGCGTTTTGACTGATGGAGGATTTGAGTAATATAACGTCTGGATCTGAAGTTACCATACAAGCTGAGGTAACGATACCCCCCCCCCCACAGATCCTCCTGGCTGTCCCCAGAACCCGAGGATCACCGACACCACCAAGTCCTCCGTGTCTCTGGCCTGGAGTCCTCCCGACGACGAGGGCGACGCCCGGGTGGACGGCTACCTGATCGAGATGCAGAAGGTGGGCAGCATGGCCTGGATGAAGTGCAACACCACGCCATCCCTCATCTGCGAGTACACACTCACCCAGATGCCTCAGGGCGAGGAGTTCAAGTTCCGCGTGATGGCCTGCAATGCCGGTGGCTCCGGAGAACCCGCCGAGGTGCCAGGAACCGTCACTGTAACGGAGATGCTCGGTAAGAGGATTATATATGAGTATTAACATCTATTACAGTCTTTTGTTCAGTTCTCAAAAAGCTGACAGAAATAAATACTACAGAGGAAAAATAAAGCAGACTTAGAACAAAGGATGTGCAGGATGCAGAAATATAGAACTTTTCTTATTTCAGAATCAGAATTCCTTTACACATACCACAGAGGGGACATTGTCAAACTTAGAAGAAGGCCAGCAATAACAAAAACTTGAACTATAAGAATGACCCGTCCTGCAGGAATAGTAATGTTTAAACTCTGGTTGTTGCAGAATCTCCGGACTACGACCTGGAGCTGAAGTACAAAGACTTGTACGTGGTTCGTCACGGAGGCGTGGTCCGCCTCTCCGTGCCCGTCAAGGGTAAACCTCACCCGACCTGCACCTGGTCCAAGGACAGTGGCGCCTTCTCTGCCAAGGCCATGATCGCCTCCACAGAGGACGCCAGCGAGCTGGTGATCAAGGGAGCGGAGAGGAGCGACACCGGCGTCTACGAGCTGCTGCTGCAGAACGCCATGGGCAAGAAGAAGGCCACCATCAAGGTGAAGGTCATCGGACGGCCGGCAGCACCCCAGGGCCCGCTGATGTTCGAAGAGATCCAAGCCAACTCCGTCAAGGTGTCCTGGAAGACGCCCGAAGACGATGGTGGTGCAGAGATCCTGGGCTACATCGTGGAGAGACGTGAGGCGACGAGGAACGCATGGTACACCGTGGACTCCAGAGTCACAGAAACACATCTTCTGGTGAAGGGCCTGTCGGAGGGGGTGGAGTACCACTTCAAGGTGACCGCCGAAAACTCCTTCGGCGTCAGCTCCTCTCTGAAGTCCGAGCAGCCTCTGGTTCCCAAGACCCCCATCTGTAAGTGTTCCTTCAAAATCCACATGCAGGAGTTTATTTCACTAACTTTGTTTATGATTACAGAGTTCTCCTAAACTCACCAAACGTTAATAACCAATATAACAAATAATTGTGTCAATGTCAGTAATGAAGTCGGGGGGTAACTAACATATTTCATTGTGAAATCTGTTAGTTACATTGCAGAATCTGAAACGGTTTTATTACCAAGTAGGTTTACACATATGAGGAATTTGCTTCGGTGTAAATGGTGCATTCAAAGATACAGGAAGAAGAATATGTGTAACACCTGTAGTGTTGAACAGTGAGTAATGATTCAGTACTAAATGTGTTTTTCTTTTACCTAGGTGTCCCCGAGGCTCTCATCACCGCGCCGGAGATCGTGGACGTCACCAAGAGCTCCGTGGCGTTGGCCTGGGTCAAACCAAAGTACGACGGTGGCTCTGCCATCACGGGATACTTCATTGAGCACAAACTGGTGTCCGTGGAGACGTGGACGCGGCACATGGTCGCCGTCAGCTCCACCATGTTCACACTGTCCGGCCTCATGCCCGATGCCGAATACTCCTTCCGCATCGTCGCCGCCAACGCCATCGGACAGAGCGAGTCTGGGCCCGCGTCCGAGCCCGTCACATGCAAGGATCCATTCGGTGAGAACCAGAACCAAAGTCACAACAAAAGCCAGAACCAGAGCCATACATTAAGAATAGAAGAATATACACAAATATTTTAAACGGCTCCGGTCACCCATGTTTTAGAAAGTACTTAAATAGATAGTTGATTCATGAGAGATGAATTGACAATAAAACATTTGATTTGGACCAAAATAAAGTTGGAAAGCTGTTTTAAGGAAACCATTGCCTGTGAAACTCCCAAACAGAATCTGATCAGAATCAGAATAACTTTATTAGTCCCACAGAGGGGAAATTGTTACATTTATGTATTCATTGGCACCAGGAGCTTATTGTTTTTATTTCTCTCCCCAGACAAGCCTAGTCAACCGGGCGAGATCGACACGGTTACCGTGGCAAAGAACTCTATCGCCATCCGCTGGAAGGCACCAGCGTGTGACGGAGGAAAGGAGGTGCTCGGCTACTGGGTGGAACACAGGAAGTCCATAGAGAGCAAATGGACGAAGTCCAGCAAGCAGAGGCTGAAGGAGAAGGAGTTCACCGCCTACAGCCTCGCCGAGGCAACCGAGTACGAGTTCAGAGTGTTCGCCGAGAACGAGACGGGCATGAGCCGACCACGCAGGACCGCCACCTGCATCAGGACCAAGCTCAGCGGTGAGCCAGATCATCATTATTATTATTGGCAGTATAATATTTAGTATTATCATTAAGTCATTCTGAAATCCCATTATTTAAGGTACTAATAAACATGTTCCTTGTTCTGTGGCACAGTTGAAACTGCACCGGGCCTGAGAAAGGAAATGGACGAAGTGACAACCAAACTGGGCCAGCCCGGCGTTATGAAGTGCCAGATCATCGGCAGACCCCTCCCCGACATCAAGTGGTACCACACCGGCAAGGAGGTCATAGAGTCCCGCAAGTTTGAGATGAGCTCTGACGGCCGCAACCACTCGCTGTCCATCAGCACGGACCAGCAGGAGGATGAGGGCGATTACACCTGCAAGGCTCTCAACGACGCCGGCGAGGCCGAGACCACCGGCACGCTGGTGCTGGAGGCCGCTGCACGCTTCCACCCCGACTACCCGCTGAAGGAAACCTACTACGCCGGCCTGGGGTCCACCCTGCGCATCCACTGCGTCTACATCGGCCGGCCAGAGCCCAAGATCATGTGGCTGCACGGCGCTAAGACCCTGCAGGACACAGACGACATCAGCATCGAGACCACCGGGTTCTACACCCACCTGGTGATCAAGAACGTGCAGCGCAGAAAGCACGGAGGAAAATACAGAATCCGGCTGCACAACCACTTTGGCCGGGCGGACACCGCCTTCAACGTAGAGATCTACGGTACGGAGCTGCAACAGATTTGTTAGGGGGACTGTTAACATGTTAGAAGATGAGGCTAATGTTATTAGCAATATACTATAAGCAGATAAAGAAAGGGAAACGTTATTGGTACTATACTGTTATTATAATTAGATTCCAGTTGAGTGCAGTTTGCTTTGGTCTATAAGCATTTTTGAGTATTTGTTATTCTCTTTTAGAATTTAAATGGAGGTTCTGCTCCCTTCCCCCAACTCACATATTCAGACTGTCAGTGTTGAGGTTATAATCGAATATGCTGCCTGTGTTTACAGACAAACCTGAGATGCCTCAGGGCCCCATCAAGCTGGAGGCTCTGCTGAAGAACTCGGTCATCATCAGCTGGAAGGCGCCCGCAGACGATGGCGGTTGCATGATCACAAACTACATCGTGGAAAAGCGTGAGGACAAGGAAGGCACCGAGTGGGAACTGGTGTCCTCCTCCATTAACGGCATCTCCTGCCGCGTGCCCAACCTCATCGACAGCGCCGGGTACTTCTTCAGGGTTTACGCCCAGAACCGCTACGGCAACAGCGAACCTCTGGAGCTCAGCGCCCCCATCCTCATCAAGAGCCAGCTGGGTATGTTTTTATTTATTTCATTGGTGTTAAAAGTCTGATAAAAAGCAACCCATGTTTTTATCTAGTACTTAAATGCTAACTTCCTGAAAGATACAGCGCTGATACTACGGTCTGCGCTAACTCTGACACATCATACATCTTTATGTATTCTTCAGTGTTCAATCATGTTTGAGTTTAGCCACAAATCTGTAGAAAAAAAGATCAACCCCTTCTTTTATAATTTCCTGACACCTTATTGTTATCTACAAACACCCACATGTACTCATGGTTTCTGGATTGTGTTTTCCTCACGCAGAGAAACCATCACCTCCTCTGTCTCCGGTTGTTTCCGGCATCACCAAAGACTCCTGCGTGGTTTCCTGGAAGCCTCCTCTCAGCGACGGCGGCTCCAAGATTAAGTGCTACTGCCTGGAGAAGAAGTTCAAGAAGGACAAGAAGGAATGGAGCGAGTGGGCCGCGGTGACAAAGGATGAGATCAAGCAGACTGTGTTCTCCGCCAAGCACCTGGCCGAGGGCGTCGAGTGCATCTTCCGCGTGAAATGCGAGAACCTGGGAGGTGAGAGCGACTACAGCGAGGAGACCGCGCCCATCGTGCCGGTCACCGCTATGGATATCCGTGCTCCTGCCTTCAAGGAGGAGCTGAGGAACATGAGCGTCAAGTACAAGAGCAACGCCACCTTGGTGTGCAAGATCCTTGGCCAGCCCAAGCCTGTGATCAAGTGGTTCAGACGAGGAAAGGAGATCCACTCTGACGGAAAGAAGATCAAGATCCAGGAGTTCAAGGGAGGCTACCACCAGCTGGTGATCACCGAGGCGGACGATGAAGACTCCACCGTGTACCAGATCAGGGCCACCAACCAGGGAGGCTCCATCTGCGCCACTGTGTCTCTGGATGTGGAAAGTAAGTTCAGATTTATTTTCCGGGCCACTGGTTCCCAACCAGTTTTTTTATTTGGTTTATAAAGTCAGAATAGGGAAACATTTCTTCTGTCAATTGAAAAACCCAAAATATTCCCTAAGATAGACATGTTCCAGGAATTTGCTTTGGTGTATCAGTACATGGCATTAACACGGGGGCAGAACATGAACTGAGTTAGGTACAAATATCTACAACATATTTAGAGCTGAGACAATTTTAGAAGAGGTTGTGTTTGCAGGAATTTAAATAAGACTTGACATTTAAACATTTTCTTATTTCTAGTTCCAGCCAAGATCAACCTGCCGAAGAACCTGAAGGACAAGGAAGCCATTCCCGCCCTGCGCGGAGAAGTGGTCAATATCAAGATTCCTTTCAGCGGCAAACCAGATCCTGTCATCACATGGCAGAAGGGACAAGATCTCATCGACAGCAACGGCCACTACCAGGTCATCGTCACCAGGTCGTTCACCTCGCTGGTGTTCTCCAACGGAGTGGAGAAGAAGGATGCCGGTTTCTACATTGTCTGTGCCAAGAACAGGTTTGGAATCGACCAGCAGACAGTCGAGTTGGATGTGGCCGACGTTCCCGATCCTCCACGTGGAGTCAAAGCCACCGACGTCTCCAGGGATTCTGTCAGGCTGAACTGGGTGGCCCCCGCCAATGACGGAGGCAGCAGGGTCGTCAGCTACATCATTGAGAAGTGCCCCACCACCGCCGAGAGGTGGGAGCGCGTCGTCCAGTCCAGAGACACCCACTACACCGTGACCAATCTCTTCGGAGGAACCAGCTACCAGTTCAGAGTCATCGCTGAGAACAAGTTTGGACAGAGCACTCCATCTGAGACCAGCGGACCAATCATGACCAAGGAGGACAAATCCAGAGTCCTGCTGTACGACCAGGAGGTGGACGATAGTGGTCGCATCCCCAGGGGCAAGATTCACTCTGACGTCAAGAATATGCACACCAAGTACGCCATTGCAGAGGAGTTGGGCAGAGGTCAGTTTGGTATTGTCCACCGCTGTGTGAACATCACCACTGAGAAGACTTACATGGCTAAATACTGCAAGGTGAGAGGCGCTGATCAAGCGATCGTCAAGAAGGAAATCGCTACCCTAAATCTGGCGAAACATGAAAACTTCCTGCTCCTGCAAGAGTCCTTTGACAGCCCAGAGGAGCTGGTGTTGATCTATGACTTCATATCTGGCGCAGACATCTTTGAGCGCCTCAGCACAGCCGAGTTTGAGTTCAATGAGCGCGAGATCGTCAACTACATCCGGCAGATCTGCTCGGCTCTTGATTTCCTGCATGATGAGAGCTACGGACACTTTGACATCAGACCTGAGAACATCGTGTACACAACTCGAACCGGCTCTAACGTGAAGATCATTGAGTTGGGCCAGTCCAGACACCTGACTCCTGGAGACATCATCAAAGTCCAGTACACCACTGCAGAGTACGCTGCTCCTGAGATCCACCAGTGTGACATGGTCAGCGCCGTCACCGACATGTGGGCGGTGGGTGTCCTCACCTACGTGCTCCTCAGTGGCCTGAATCCATTCACAGCTGAAACAAACCAGCAGATGATTGACAACATCTCCAGTGCCGCCTACACCTACGAAGACGAGTCCTTCAAACAGGTCAGTGTGGAGGCGTTGGACTTCACAGACCGCCTGATGACGAAGGAGCGTAAACATCGTATGTCCGCGGCCGAGGCTCTGGTGCATCCTTGGCTGACCAAGCCTGCAGAGGAGATCAGCAGCAGGGCGATGCAGACCGGCAGACACAAGAGATACTACCAGACAATGGAAAAGAAAGAGTGGAAGACAGTTGTCTCCGCAGCCCGTGTAGCCAGCGGCGGCTCCATCAGAACCCAGCGTGGCGTCTTTGTCTCCAAGGTGAAGATCGCTCCGTTTGAACACGGCCCTGTCGGAGGCCAGATCAGCCATGCCGTGGCGAAAGAGGGAAGCAATGTGAAATTTGGCTGCAACATTGAAAACTACGACAGTACTACTGAAGTCACATGGTACTGTGGCGTCAGGCAGCTTGAAGCTGGAGACAAATATGAAATTGAATTTGAGGACGGCCTGGCTTTCATCACCATCAACAAGGTCACGAGGGCAGATGATGGCACCTACAGATGCAAGATTGTGAACGAGTATGGAGAGGACAGCGCCTACGCAGAGCTGTTTATCAACGGTGTCAGATCTTACCGTGACTTCTTCACCGCCCGCGTGGTAAAGAAGACGAAGCGCAGAGTGGACACTGCCAGGATGCTTCAGAAGCCTCCGGAGTTCACTCTTCCTTTGGTCAACCGCACCGCCTACATTGGTGAGGACATACGCCTTAGTGTCACCGTCACAGTTCACCCAGAGCCTCGTGTCGTCTGGCACAAATCTGGACAGAAACTGGTCCCTGGACAAGATGAAAAGAAATACACCTTTATCAGCGACAAGGGCCTGTACCAGATGATCATCCACAAACTTGAGGATGAGGACGATGCCGAGTACAGCGTTGTGGCACGCAACAGTTTCGGTGATGACAGCTGCAAGGCTCGTATCACCATTGTTCCCCGACCTAAACCAGCAGACCTCACCTTGAGGCCAATGTTCAAACGCCTGCTCGCCAACGTGGAGTGCCGGGAGGGCCAGAATGTGCGCTTTGAGATCAGAGTATCCGGACATCCCCAATTGAAGTGGGAGAAGGACGGCATGCCTTTGGCCTTTGGACCGTCCATCGAGGTCATCCATGAGGGTCTTGATTACTACATCCTTCACGTAGGAGGCACTCTGATTGACGACTCCGGTGTTTACCGAGTCACTGCTACCAACTCTGCCGGCTCCGCCAGCTGCCAGGCAACACTCAAGGTCGAGCGGTCCACTCACGTGAGGAGGGAAGTCGAAATGAGTGCCAAGGAGAAGAAAGCAATGGCTGGAAAGGCAGAAATGGACAAAAAGGTGAGGCTGTCTCAGATTCTGTCTGACACAGTATTCATACCTCTACCACCCTTGGCAGTGCAGGCAGTCAGGGAGGCAGCCTCCATGTTCAAGCCCGCCGTGACCACAAAGAAGGGGGAGAAGACCGAGGCGGAGATTCAGAAGGAAAAAGAGGAGAAGAAGAAGCGCGCTGATGAAAAGAGGCTGCGCATGCCATACGATGTTCCTGCTCCTCGCGTCATTAACCCTGCGTCTCTCATGGAGGACGTGGAGATCAAACACTTCCAGCCACTCTCTGACATGAAGTGGTACAAGAAGCTGCGAGATCAGTACGAGTTCCCTGAGCCGATGGACAAAATCCAGCAGAAGAGGTTGAAGCGTATCCGCCTCTCCAGGTGGGACCAGTTCTACGAGATTCCTATCAGGATCAAGGACCAGTATAAGCCCAAGTGGCGCATCTCTGCCATGACTCAGGACGACTTGGAGACCGTGAGGCCTGCAAGGCAGCGCTCTCCTTCCCCTGAGCTGGAAGCCTACCACCGCATCAGGAGGAGGTCTCTGGGTGACATGTCCGACGAGGAGCTCCTGCTGCCTGTGAAAGAGTACCTGTCCATGAAGAGGACTGAGGAGGAGAGGCTTCGTCTGGAGGATGAGCTGGAGTATGGTTACTCTGCTTCCCCACCCAGTTTCAGCCCGGTGCGCTTCGAGCTGTCGGCCCTGCGTCCATCATCCCCAAGAAAAGCCTACCGCGAGGACGAAGAGGCGGAAGAGGCCTGTAGATACGACTCCTATAGAATCCCATCTAAATACGAGGCCGGACCCAGTTACGTTGACCTCCGCCAGCGACACGACAAAGCCACCCACAGACCTCAAAGACAGAAACAGAGGGTGCATGAGGAGAGAGAAGACCAGGAGCTGCTGCGCCCTCACACAACCGGCCAGAGGTTATCCACCTACAAGAGTGCGCTCAAACGCATGGAGTTTGAGGAGAAGACTCGCACCTCTAAAAAGGAAACAACTGTCACCGTCTCGACCTACTCTAAGGACGTTGAATCTGAACACCTCACATCCTTCACCTCCGAATATATGCCCAAACCAATCAAGAAGCTCGAAACACCTGAGCCCCACATAAGGACATCACGTAGCCAAGAAAGGTCTGCCGTGTCCGATGTGGCCCTCACTAAAGTCGACTATGCCTCCAGGTATGAGGAGAGAAAGATGGCTCTGAGATCGGAGAGGAAATCGGTGGAGAGGACTTTCGAGACTGTGACACAGGCTCCCTTCAGTCTTGACCACGGCCCCCGGATCACCATTAGGATGCGGTCGCACCGCGTACCCTACAGCTCCAACACCAGGTTCACCCTGAACATCCAGGCCAGACCCGAGCCAGAGGTCAAGTGGTTCCACAATGGGAAAGAGATTCATCAGACCGGCAAATACCACATGAGCCACCTCAGTGGGGTCCTGACTCTCAGGATTAACAACTGCATGACTGAAGACTCCGGCACGTACCGCGTGGTCTGCACCAACGCCAAGGGAGAGACTTCGGACTACGCCACGTTGGATGTGGCCGGAGAGGAATACGCTGCCTTCTCCTCGCTCCGCAAAGACGAGGAGCCTCCGTCCTCCCATCTCCCAGAGATGACCCGGACAGAGGAGTATCACATGTCCTCCTCGAAGACAACCGTGATGGAGAGCAGGACTGAGACAAAGAGCACCACTGTTGTTGTTGAGAAGCGTAAGGAGAAGACGACTTCTCCAGCCAAGATCCTGAGCAAACCTCACTCCCTGACAGTGGAGGAGGGAGACTTCGTCAGGTTTGAGTGCGATGCGGACGGCGAACCGGCGCCTTCAATCACCTGGCTCCACCAAGGATCCTCCATCGGATCCTCTTTCCGTCACCACATCGTCTCCACGCAGCGCAGCTCCTCCTTAGAGATCTCCACCGTGGAGATGTCGGACGATGGCAGCTACTCCGTGCTGGTGGAAAACGCCGGAGGCAAACAAGAGGCCCATTTCACTCTGACCGTCCGCAAGTCCGAATCCAAGGAGAAACTGGCGGCCAGAATCACCTCCCCTGAGGCCAAGTCCCCCATACCAGTCAAGTCCCCCGAACCAATCAAGTCTCCTCAGAGGGTCAAGTCCCCGGAGCCAATCAAATCCCCTCTGAGGGTCAAGTCCCCGGAGCCAATCAAATCCCCTCTGAGGGTCAAGTCCCCGGAGCCAATCAAATCCCCTCTGAGGGTCAAGTCCCCGGAGCCAATCAAGTCTCCACAGAGGGTGAAGTCCCCAGTCTCTCCAAAGTCCCCGACTCCGTAAAGGTAAGAGGAAAACTATCTGTCCCCCCAGATTCAATCCCATATACAAACACATGTGTTGAACACATGGTATGAATACACATTACACATAGCGCTTGTGATACTATGAAGTGGCTATTCCTGTGTCTGATTAGTAATTTATTTATTTTGTTTTCACCTCCAGATGCCCCCGACTGATGGACACTGAGCCCGGAGACCCTGATCACGTCTGCTCCATGTAAAAACCTAAAAGTTAATTTATTTCCCCGCTCCCCTACTCCAGAACCTTTGATTTAGTGAATTAGCAATGATCATTTTTACGTGAGAACGATCTGGATTCCTGTTTTGTAAATATGAACTATTTTTGTACCAAACTTGACATTAATTTATGCCAAACTAGACTCACGTCTAACGTTGTTATAAAATGTGCCATATTGGACAATTAAGACGTAGGATTTTTGAACTGTGACATGTACATAATGTATATAGCCGAATTGAACGGTTATGGGAAATGTATGCATTGTTATTTATGACAATATTACCTGAAACAAAGATGAACACGTTTCACCAGGAGAAAGTTTCCCCAGGAACGAATACCCTGAGAAGCGAGAAACGAAACTCTGTGCCTCAACGATCAGTTGAAGTCTAAAGCTGGCCTCGGCAGGTAGAGCGGCTCCCTGCCGACGAAACTCAGACAAACTTATTATTTTGGATCTTTCCGTTTCTGACGGAGGACGAGGCCCTGAGCGCTGTGTGCTAACCCTCATGTACGCAGCGTGAACCGGCCTCGCCCCCCGCCGACGTGTCGATGAGCGCGCTCTCACCGTCTCAGTTATTAATTATTCATATTATTTGTATTCTGAGCGCTGCTCTGCACGGCGCGGCGGCTGCGGCTATCTGTCGCTGTGCTGCACAGAGCAGCGCCACTCTGGAGGATCGCTGTGTGTGTGTGTGTGTGTGTTAGCTGATAGCGGGCTCCTCTTTATCCAGCAGCGTCTCCATCTGCTGCAGAGGAAGCTAACGTCTGAACTTCGATCTGTAGACCTTTATTGCATCCTCCTTGAGTTAATGCATTTCTGATTTAATAAAGCATGATTCAGCACTACGCCTCTCTCCTGTGTCTCTGTGTGTCTCCTGCTTCTCTTTCAACGCTCAGAGGTTTTATGATCACCTCCACAACGGTCCCTTTTAGCCTTAATCTTCATTCACTATACTATCATATACATAATGTTAGTTTTACTGTAATGACTTCTTTCATAATGTTAGATTTACTGTAATGACTTATTTCATAATGTTAGATTTACTGTAATGACTTATTTCATAATGTTAGAGTTACTGTAATGACTTCTTTCATAATGTTAGAGTTACTGTAATGACTTATTTCATAATGTTAGAGTTACTGTAGCTACAATGACTTCTTGCATAATGTTTGACATTCTATCAGAAATCCTTACATCACAGAGCAAAACACTTTATTTTTAATTATTTCATTTCATAATTGTATTCAAAGCAGAACTTAGACTTCTCCTCTCCGTGGATTTACAACGTGTTGGATAATCCCCAGGGTGCATTCATATGATATCTGCAGGACAGCTGTTCCCATGTGAAGTGCACGACCTGCAGAGTATTCACAAAACAGACAAAGGAAAGCGTGTCCTCAGCAGAAACATGATTTATTTTACAGAGTACAAAACAGAAATAATGTGACGTATAAGAGCGCCAATTGATGAGAAAATCATGAATATTCTCTGATTATTCATATATGTATATATATATATATACATATATGTATATGTTTTAAACCTACAATGGTCCTAATAAGCCTTCGTGTGATATTCATAATATTTCTGCCTGTTTTCTGCAGGAACAGTGTCAACAGCGTTGATCCTGAACGCAGATAAACATGTAGATAATAATCATTATAAATGTTATTAAAGGGATAATTCAGCAGTGATTTCATTTCAATAAACATATCAAAATAATCCTGAAACCACAGAAAATACACTGAGAAACATCTTTACATTCAAAACAAGTCTGAAGAAAAATGCTCTCAAAATGGTAAACAAAACGAACTTCAGTCTCAAGCAGCAGTTTGTTCATAAAAATCTAAAATATTCAAAGCTGGCTTTTATTAAATCAAGACTTTAGAAAAAAGCATTTCAAGCAGAGAAACTATGAACTGTATAAAAACAAAAGCTAAATATAAAAGTGTCACTAAAGTCTTAAACACCAATTACTTCTTTATATCGTATTTAAATGTAAAGTGTACATTGTTCAGCAGCTACAGGTAGAGCCAGTTTGAGTTCATATAAAGTGCTGTCATAATAAATATAACTACATATTATATCAAATAAGTGATGAATTAATATGATGAATATATCAGTATGTAGTGTCTCTACTTTAAAGAGTCCTCTCCTGCTGATGTTCAGGTGTATATCAGTATGTAGTGTCTCTACTTTAAAGAGTCCTCTCCTGCTGATGTTCAGGTGTATATCAGTATGTAGTGTCTCTACTTTAAAGAGTCCTCTCCTGCTGATGTTCAGGTGTATATCAGTATGTAGTGTCTCTACTTTAAAGAGTCCTCTCCTGCTGATGTTCAGGTGTATATCAGTATGTAGTGTCTCTACTTTAAAGAGTCCTCTCCTGATGATGTTCAGGTGTATATCAGTATGTAGTGTCTCTACTTTAAAGAGTCCTCTCCTGCTGATGTTCAGGTGTATATCAGTATGTAGTGTCCCTACTTTAAAGAGTCCTCTCCTGCTGATGTTCAGGTGTATATCAGTATGTAGTGTCTCTACTTTAAAGAGTCCTCTCCTGCTGATGTTCAGGTGTATATCAGTATGTAGTGTCTCTACTTTAAAGAGTCCTCTCCTGCTGATGTTCAGGTGTATATCAGTATGTAGTGTCTCTACTTTAAAGAGTCCTCTCCTGCTGATGTTCAGGTGTATATCAGTATGTAGTGTCTCTACTTTAAAGAGTCCTCTCCTGCTGATGTTCAGGTGTATATCAGTATGTAGTGTCTCTACTTTAAAGAGTCCTCTCCTGCTGATGTTCAGGTGTATATCAGTATGTAGTATCTCTACTTTAAAGAGTCCTCTCCTGCTGATGTTCAGGTGTATATCAGTATGTAGTGTCTCTACTTTAAAGAGTCCTCTCCTGCTGATGTTCAGGTGTATATCAGTATGTAGTGTCTCTACTTTAAAGAGTCCTCTCCTGATGATGTTCAGGTGTATATCAGTATGTAGTGTCTCTACTTTAAAGAGTCCTCTCCTGCTGATGTTCAGGTGTATATCAGTATGTAGTGTCTCTACTTTAAAGAGTCCTCTCCTGCTGATGTTCAGGTGTATATCAGTATGTAGTGTCTCTACTTTAAAGAGTCCTCTCCTGATGATGTTCAGGTGTATATCAGTATGTAGTGTCTCTACTTTAAAGAGTCCTCTCCTGCTGATGTTCAGGTGTATATCAGTATGTAGTGTCTCTACTTTAAAGAGTCCTCTCCTGCTGATGTCCAGGTGTATATCAGTATGTAGTGTCTCTACTTTAAAGAGTCCTCTCCTGCTGATGTTCAGGTGTATATCAGTATGTAGTGTCTCTACTTTAAAGAGTCCTCTCCTGCTGATGTTCAGGTGTATATCAGTATGTAGTGTCTCTACTTTAAAGAGTCCTCTCCTGCTGATGTTCAGGTGTATATCAGTATGTAGTATCTCTACTTTAAAGAGTCCTCTCCTGCTGATGTTCAGGTGTATATCAGTATGTAGTGTCTCTACTTTAAAGAGTCCTCTCCTGCTGATGTTCAGGTGTATATCAGTATGTAGTGTCTCTACTTTAAAGAGTCCTCTCCTGATGATGTTCAGGTGTATATCAGTATGTAGTGTCTCTACTTTAAAGAGTCCTCTCCTGCTGATGTTCAGGTGTATATCAGTATGTAGTGTCTCTACTTTAAAGAGTCCTCTCCTGCTGATGTTCAGGTGTATATCAGTATGTAGTGTCTCTACTTTAAAGAGTCCTCTCCTGATGATGTTCAGGTGTATATCAGTATGTAGTGTCTCTACTTTAAAGAGTCCTCTCCTGCTGATGTTCAGGTGTATATCAGTATGTAGTGTCTCTACTTTAAAGAGTCCTCTCCTGCTGATGTTACATGCACAAAAACCTATAGAACACACTAAAGGATAGGGAACACTAAAAAAAAGAATAGGGACTCTTTACTTTACAACTTTCTATCTGGGTAATATTTGACTTTGTATTCTCTCATCTGTTATCCCCCTCCATGTACAGTATTCTTTTATCATATATATTTATTTATATTCTTTTTTTTCCTACGAAGATCTTTTTTCCTTGTTAAATTCTTTAATTCACAAAATAACTAACTCATTCACACATTAGCTTAAAGTCACTTTCTTCTTTTCATGTGAAGCATTGAGTTTCTGACTAACTTTAAGCCGCTCATATTCAAATACTTTCAAAATAAAAGCACATAAGCCACAGTGATTCTCCAGTGCATAGCTAGAGTCAAGCTTTAAATGGAACTTTGAATTAAGGTTTAATGTGATTGCACCTTTATACGTTTTTTTTATCAAAATTATTTTAAAGTGCTTAAATAATGATAATGTGTGTAAATAATCCATCAGATAATACACTGTTCTACAGATCTAGAGTTCTACACCCATGAGTCAGCATCACTTCCTGTCTGGAGGTCAATGGTTTCTGAATGTGCTTCTGGTTGTTAGCCTGAAATCAGGTCTATGGTTAACACGAGCTGAAGATATTTTAACGTTTTGCTACTACCCCATAAAATACATCAGTAAATACCCCATTGGTGGATTAAAGAACAGAGGTTGCTAACAAGAGTCTAAATGAGACAACTAAACGTCATCACACCCAACATTAGCCACCTTTAGCTTAGCGGTGGTGACGTGAAGTCATGTGACCGTGCTGTAGTTCCTTTATAGCCCAACATTAGCCTCCTTTAGCTTAGCGGTGGTGACGTGAAGTCATGTGACCGTGCTGTAGTTCCTTTATAGCCCAACATTAGCCTCCTTTAGCTTAGCGGCGGTGACGTGAAGTCATGTGACCGTGCTGTAGTTCCTTTATAGCCCAACATTAGCCTCCTTTAGCTTAGCGGTGGTGACGTGAAGTCATGTGACCGTGCTGTAGTTCCTTTATAGCCCAACATTAGCCACCTTTAGCTTAGCGGTGGTGACGTGAAGTCATGTGACCGTGCTGTAGTTCCTCTATAGCCCAACATTAGCCTCCTTTAGCTTAGCGGTGGTGACGTGACGTCATGTGACCGTGCCGTAGTTCCTTTATAGCCCAACATTAGCCACCTTTAGCTTAGCGGTGGTGACGTGAAGTCATGTGACCGTGCTGTAGTTCCTTTATAGCCCAACATTAGCCACCTTTAGCTTAGCGGTGGTGACGTGAAGTCATGTGACCGTGCTGTAGTTCCTTTATAGCCCAACATTAGCCTCCTTTAGCTTAGCGGTGGTGACGTGAAGTCATGTGACCGTGCTGTAGTTCCTCTATAGCCCAACATTAGCCACCTTTAGCTTAGCGGTGGTGATGTGAAGTCATGTGACCGTGCTGTAGTTCCTTTATAGCCCACCATTAGCCTCCTTTAGCTTAGCGGTGGTGACGTGAAGTCATGTGACCGTGCTGTAGTTCCTCTATAGCCGAACATTAGCCACCTTTAGCTTAGCGGTGGTGACGTGAAGTCATGTGACCGTGCTGTAGTTCCTTTATAGCCCACCATTAGCCTCCTTTAGCTTAGCGGTGGTGACGTGAAGTCATGTGACCGTGCTGTAGTTCCTCTATAGCCCAACATTAGCCACCTTTAGCTTAGCGGTGGTGACGTGAAGTCATGTGACCGTGCTGTAGTTCCTTTATAGCCCACCATTAGCTTTTTACTTCAGAAATCATAGTGGTGTTAATATGTGGAGATTATCCTGCTGAACTAAAAGTGTAAGTATCATAAACGTTTGTTTGATTATTTTCTGACATAATCCAAAATGAGGAATCCCATTGGTCCAGGGAGATGCTGCCTTCAGGGACAAACACAGACACACCACGTCCCTGCTTCACTCCATGCAGTCTTCATATAAACAGGAATATTAGTGATGTATTCATTTAAAAACAGCTTAGTAAGAATACTGCCTTTATTGGCCAGAAACTGGAGTATTTATTGTATGTAAAAGTGGTCAGTAACTATAAGAAATTAATAGGTTTGGGGCACTTCCTGTCCTCCAATATAATTTAATTCACCTCAGTCTGTTATTTTCGTGTTTCACAATAAAAGAGAAGTAAAAAGATCCGCTCCTGATGGGCGTTAGAACCAAGCCCCCAAGAAGTGCTCCGGACTCTGAGGGAAATAGTCCTAGTGGCCAAACGGCGGCACTACAATTTCTTTATCAGTGCGTGACGTCACTGGGCCAGAAAGACTTTCTATCTTGATTAACATTGGGAAAGAAACTAAATAAACTACCCAGTGTGAACTATTTATAGCCCTTATTAGAATCATTAGGTCCTTAAAGTTGTAAAATGCACTAAAAGCCCAATCTAGATTTATTTTCTCTCTCCATTCATTCTAGTGAGCCGAGAGTGGGCGCTCGGGGGGCAGAGCTTAATGACCCGAGCCCCGCCTCCAACGCTGTATCCAGTTGTTATTAAAAGTCCATGGTTAGAAGCAGGAGTTGGGGTCAGAGGTCGTGGCTCTGGACGGACGGACCCTGGAGACGCTTCCTGCTCTCTGGCGGCTGAACTCCCGGCAGGAAGTGGCTTCAGAGGGAACGCCCCAGGATGCCGGACGCCACTTCTTCAGGGTGTAGGGAGTCTTCACACGGCGCTTTATCTTCAGACTGCTATCTGTCAGAGAAACAGAAAGCTTTTCTTAGAGAACTCAATCCATACATTTTTACACGTGAAGCTTTTCCATTGACGTTCATAAAAAGCATCAGATCTATAACCTCAAAGTAAATCCTGGATTTAAAAGCAGTGCCGATCGGGACTCAATGACTTTTCTTCCTTCGATGAGTACAGCTCGCTGAGGCCGCAGTGAACATGTTGTTCTTTGGGCTAAACACCAACTAATATGTAAACAAGCTGAATGTTTATACAGACAATATAAGTTGATGTCTTTTGAATGTTTACTGACCTGAGAGGAGGCCGCTGGAGGACAGGTTCAGGGACCAGGGTCTCTCTCGTAGACCTGCAGGTTCTAGAGCTGGAGATTCTGTGCTCTCCAGATCCTCTAAAGACCCGAAAGCTGCAGGTTTTGGATCTCCTGGGGCTGGATCCAGGTTCTGGGCAGCTGAGGGTCCGGCTCTGGAGGAAGAGGTTGCTCCTGGAGGTTTTGCTGAGCCAGGATCTGGATCTCTGCAGACCGGCACAAGAACTGGTGCTATACAAAGGGATCTTATGACACAGGGGCCCAGTTCGGAGTCCAGATGGGGTTCAGTTTTAGAGGACTGACTCTCTAGATGGGGTTCAGGCTTAGAGGACTGACTCTCCAGATGGGGTTCAGGTTTAGAGGACTGACTCTCTAGATGTCGTTCAGGTTTAGAGGACTGACTCTCCAGAGGAGGTTCAGGTTTAGAGGACTGACTCTCTAGATGTGGTTCAGGTTTAGAGGACTGACTCTCCAGAGGAGGTTCAGGTTTAGAGGAGGACTGACTCTCTAGATGTGGTTCAGGTTTAGAGGAGGACTGACTCTCTAGATGTGGTTCAGGTTTAGAGGAGGACTGACTCTCTAGATGTGGTTCAGGTTTAGAGGAGGACTGACTCTCCAGATGGGGTTCAGGTTTAGAGGAGGACTGACTCTCCAGAGGAGGTTCAGGTTTAGAGGAGGACTGACTCTCTAGATGTGATTCAGGTTTAAAGGAGGACTGACTCTCTAGATGGGGTTCAGGTTTAGAGGAGGACTGACTATCCAGATGGGGTTCAGGTTTAGAGGAGGACTGGCTCTCCGGATGTGGTTCAGGTTTAGAGGAGGACTGACTCTCCAGATGGGGTTCAGGTTTAGAGGAGGACTGACTCTCCAGATGAGGTTTAAAGGAGGACTGACTCTCCGGATGTGGTTCAGGTTTAGAGGAGGACTGGCTCTCCGGATGTGGTTCAGGTTTAGAGGAGGACTGACTCTCCAGATGGGGTTCAGGTTTAGAGGAGGACTGACTCTCCAGATGAGGTTTAAAGGAGGACTGACTCTCCGGATGTGGTTCAGGTTTAGAGGAGGACTGGCTCTCCGGATGTGGTTCAGGTTTAGAGTAGGACTGACTCTCCAGATGGGGTTCAGATTTAGAGGAGGACTGACTCTCCAGATGGGGTTCAGGTTTAGAGGAGGACTGACTCTCCAGATGGGGTTCAGGTCTAAGACCCTGAGGCTGGATCCTGTTGTTGTTGTTGTTGTTGTTGACGTTAGATCTGGTCTCTGAGGCCTGATGCAGGTCTGGGTCCCTCCTCAGCAGGGGGGCGTGTTCATCAAGACTCGGGTTCAGCAGGTTGGTCCGGTTCTCCTCGTCCTCCATCAGCATCAGAGAGTTTACCACCAGGACGGGAACCCCTGCACTATAACCGTGGGTGACGCTGGTCTTTGTCACCGTGGTTACCTGGTGGGGCTCTGTAGCCGTGGCGACCGTTACCGTGTTCATCTTAGCGATGCCGGTCTCCACCTGAAACACAGAAGTTTACCTGAGGTTCAGGATCAGGACTCACCTCAGAGACTCACTTGAGGATCAGGATCAGGACTGTAACATCACTCTGTAAATAACTCATATACTTCTGTAATTCGAATTGTGTATTTCTTTATTTTAATATTACGTGCCTTTATTTACTCATGTTTGACTTTTGTCTCTGGCTGCAGCCACACGAGGACGATAACGGTGGTATCTGCTACAGTTCTCTATCAGATAGACGGTTCGGCCACACGAGGCCGACACGGAAACGCAGAAAACGATAACGATAACGGGTCCCAAGGTGATCTGCAAACGAAATGCTCTGAGGGGGCAAACGGCTCTGTGTCTACGCCTATACGATCATTTCCTGATAACGATGACGCAATAGCCCCGCCTCTCCCACCTCTCCTGCTCAGAGATCAGCTGCTGGGCTGTCAGAAGAGGGGGAGGAAAAGAGAGGCTTCGTTTTTTATTCTTATATTATTATATAGAGCTGTTATCAATTTGTTTTGAAGCTCAATAAATAAACCTTTGACCGGCACCTTTCTAATTTTGTCCGGAAGATTTCAACTTTAACGGACATGTTGACCGGAAACTCTGCCGCACGGTCCCGTTCCTTGGAAGAGGCGGAGAGGTGGGTGTTTGTCATCTGCTGGTGGAGTACCGGAGAGAATTACAGCGAGGGAGGGATTGCATTGAATTACAGCTGTGGGAGCAAACGCTTGCCTCGGGGAGGGAGAAAAAGAGTCAGAGCGGAGAATAAACAGAAGGGCAACCATGGCAACCATGCGCGGGAAGTCTTCTTCGCTGCTTTTGTGGTAGACTACAGCGCCACTTACAGGCCTGGCATATGTACTACAGCGTCTCCAGCGCTTTCGAGCGGTCACGTTTCTGGTGCCTGTTGCTTGTGGACGGAAGACTTTTTTAATAACGATTGTGGTCCGTTATCGTCCTCGTGTGGCAAGCACCTCTATCCGTTGCTGAGAAGATGTGAATGTCCCGTCTGTGGGTTAGGGGCATTCTGACTGGGATTCTGAATCAATAAAGGTGGATCAGTTCCACCTGAAGGCCTGTCCGATAACAACATGAGGGTCATAAGGGTCAGAGAGAGGGACTCCTCAAGGATAAAGAAAGGACCAGGAGCTGTAAACCCTCAAACCAGGAACTCCCAAGGACCCCCCTTCGTCCAGTCTTCGGTGGGAGATAAAGCCTTTGAATCTTTCAATCTAGTAGACGGAAAGACCGCCTCTAAAACCAGCGACGGATCAGACCCCACCCTCACAGGTTTCTACCCCTCCCACAGACCATGTAAGATGACCGGGTCCCCCCCTGCTGTACCTGTCTGAGGTTGGACCGGGTCCCCCCTGCTGTACTTGGAACGGGTCCCCCCTGCTGTACCTGTACCTGTCTGAAGTTGGAATGGGTCCCCCCTGCTGTACCTGTCTGTGGTTGGAACGGGTCCCCCCTGCTGTACCTGTACCTGTCTGAAGTTGGAACGGGTCCCCCCTGCTGTACCTGTCTGTGGTTGGAACGGGTCCCCCCTGCTGTACCTGTACCTGTCTGAGGTTGGACCGGGTCCCCCCTGCTGTACCTGTTTGAGGTTGGACCGGGTCCCCCCTGCTGTATCTGTTTGAGGTTGGACCGGGTCCCCCCTGCTGTACCTGTTTGAGGTTGAACCGGGTCCCCCCTGCTGTACCTGTCTGAGGTTGGACCGGGTCCCCCCTGCTGTACCTGTGTGAGGTTGGACCGGGGTCCCCCCTGCTGTACCTGTGTGAGGTTGGACCGGGTCCCCCCTGCTGTACCTGTCTGAGGTTGGACCGGGTCCCCCCTGCTGTACCTGTGTGAGGTTGGACCGGGTCCCCCCTGCTGTACCTGTCTGAGGTTGGACTGGGTCCCCCCTCTGCTGTACCTGTTTGAGGTTGGACCGGTGCCTCCCCAGCTTCAGGCGGCAGGACGCTGGGTCTGGGTTCTGCAGGTGGAGGCTGGTGGGTCTCTGGGGCAGGTTCTGCTGTTTGGGGAGGGGGTGCAAGGAGGAGGATCCAGCAGCTCCCAGTTCCCCCTGAAGAGCCAGACTCTGCAGGACTTGATAGTTCAGCAGCTCGGCAGGATGGTGGTCCTCCATCACCCTCGCATCAAAACTCAGGTTCAGGTTCTGATCCACCTGTAGAGACGGGAGGTTAGTGTGGTGTGGCACGGGGGGAGGACAGAGGATCACCTGTTCAGAGGGGGAGGACAGAGAACAGAGGACAGACGATAGAGGACAGAGGATCACCTGTTCAGGGTCCAGCTTGCTGGTGTCCAGGTCTTCTTGTGTGCGCTGCAGGCAGACTCTGGGCACAGCACCACCTGGAGGACATGGACAGCAGGAGGACAGCAGGGGGACAGCAGGGACAGCAGGAGGACAGCAGGGGGACAGCAGGAGGACAGCAGGGGGACAGCAGGAGGACAGCAAGAGGACAGCAGGGGGACAGCAGGGGGACAGCAAGAGGACAGCAAGGGGACAGCAGGGACAGCAGGGGGACAGCAAGAGGACAGCAGGGGGACAGCAAGAGGACAGCAGGGGGACAGCAAGAGGACAGCAGGGGGACAGCAAGAGGACAGCAGGAGGACAGCAGGGGGACAGCAAGAGGACAGCAGGAGGACAGCAGGGGGACAGCAAGAGGACAGCAGGAGGACAGCAGGGGGACGTACAGGTCAGAACAGGGTGACTTTATCTTCAGTGTTTTAATTAGATAACAACATGAAATACATCAGTATATATAATAATAATAATAATACATTTATTTTGGGGGGCGCCTTTCATAACACCCAAGGAGACCTTACAGCAGGCCTATTCAAATGGCGGCCCGCGGGCCAGATGCGGCCCAGAACCAACTCCTGAGTGGCCCAGCCTCCCGTGGCCAAATTCCTACACTAGTACAGACCATGAACGCAACACTCCGTGTTGCATAGAAACCACCAAACCACAACGCAACACGTTTTTTGAAAGTGCATCTAGTGGTGCTAGTAACGGTGGACCTATGATGGCAACTCCAAAACATGTCCCTCTCAACTCTGAAGCGTAAACAGAGACAAAACGGTCATTCATCTTGTGGAGCAGATGCGCGCATTCCAAGTCAAGCTGGACCTTTTCACGACCGACTTGAGTACGGGTCGGATGCTGCATTTTCCGACGCTCCTCAAACACATCACATCCCCGGCACAAATCACGGATGTGATGACAGATTTCATTGCGAGGTTGAAAGAGAACTTTTGCCTGTCGATTGGATGGACTTGCTCTGCCCACAGAGGTGATGGGCTTTGCCAGAGACCCCTTCACTGTTGCAATAGAGGGGGACGTATCCACCAGAGCAAAGGAAGTGGTCCCCTCCACCGACGAGGGGACATTTACCCTGGAACTTATGCATTCCTCCGTAACCATGGCACAAGAGCAGCGCGAAGTTTTGGAGTGATGTCAAAAAACAGCAGTTCCCTAACGTTCAGAAAGTAGCGATCTGTGTGCTCAGTATGTTTGGATCAACATTCAAATGTGAATCAAGCTTTTCACACATGAACTCAATCAAAAGTAGCACTCGCTGCTCCCTGACTGACGGCACTCTTCAATGTCTTAGGATTGCATTGACATCATATGAGCCAAAAATCACTGCTGATCGTAAATGTCAACACACAGAACATGTTTAAATATTTAGGAGTAAAGACAGAATTATTCTGTAAATGACACATTTTAAACCAAAACATATTACTGCGATGAAAAACATGCAATTTGTATTCATTGTTCATCTAACAAAGGTACGTCAAAAAGTGCATAAAAACACAACAAATTTGTATTAATTCTTTTAAATGCACTTTGTAATGTGTCTGGGTCAAATGTGATCAAAACAATGTGATTTTTGTTTTTACATGAAAAGTGAAAAAACAGTAGGCCTATTGCTAGAGTTCTACCTCTTTGTGTTACATTGGAGCTCTTTAGCTGTTTGTTAATGCACTTTTTGATGTGCATGTGTCATATGTATCCAATTTTATTTTGTAAGTGAGGACATTTATTAAGACTTGTATGCACTTTGTGATGTGCCCGGTTAAAGAAAAAATAACCTGAATATTTGACTTCTAATAAGAATAATTCTGTCTTTACTCCTAAATATTTAAACATTTTCTGTGTGTTGACATTTACGATCAGCCCTGCTCCTTATCTTCCGTAAGGAATGTGATAATGCAGTCGTATGTTGATACTATAAGTTTTATGGCTTGACCTAGCGGACATAGGGGGGTTTTGCGAGTGTGAGAACGCTGGCTTTCTAAGCTCCACAGATGTGAGAGACATCTCCTGTGTCTGCAGATGTTTACGCCCATCCCCAATATGTGGATTTGACTCTCTGTAAACTAGTTAAAAGGTCTACCAAGATGCGAGGCTGATCAGAATTGACATGGCAACCCACCCGTGCAGTCAGAACCTCTTGCTGCTGTGACTTGTGATGTGAATTCTCCGGCCGTTGACTTGTAATAAACATCATTGTTTGACATCAAAGCTCCAACTCTCCTCGTGTCTCTCTGAGTCCTGACTCTCCATTGCTGCAGAAGTTTCCCTTACAGTCATTAACCGCTTTTCACAGGCCGCTGAATGTCTGGCCCAGCTGAATTTTGTAGTTATAAAATCTGGCCCAACTGAATGTGTAATTGAATAGCCCTGCCTTACAGGGTTACAGATTTACAATTTACATTTACAATTATAAACAATATAATACAATATAAACCTATATAGCATGGAGAAATCCCATTGGCTTGTTGTGGGGGGACAAGGTAGGTGTGTGTGTGTGTGTGTGTGTGTGTGTGTGTGTGTGTGTGTGTGTGTGTGTGTGTGTGTGTGTGTGTGTGTGTGTGTGTGTGTGTTCACCGGTGTGTGTGATGGAGTTTCTTCCGGATGCCTCTGCTCCACTCGTGGTTGTTTTGACGACAGATGATGCAAAGTCGTCTCCATGGAGATTTTTAACCACGCCCAGATCCTGGGAGGAGGCGGGACCAACGGGAGGAGGACCAATCCTGAGGAACCAGAACACTGAATACACTGCACTGTGTGTGTGGGTGTGTACCTGTGGCTGTGCAGCAGTGTGTGTGTGTGTACCTGTGGTTGTGCAGCTGTGTGTGTGTGTGTGTGTGTGTGTGTACACATGTGGTTGTGCAGCAATGTGTGTGTGTGTACCTGTGGTTGTGCAGCTGTGTGTGTGTGTACACATGTGGTTGTGCAGCAGTGTGTGTGTACCTGTGGCTGTGCAGCAGTGTGTGTGTGTGTGTACCTGTGGCTGTGCAGCTGTGTGTGTGTACCTGTGGCTGTGCAGCAGTGTGTGTGTGTACCTGTGGTTGTGCAGCTGTGTGTGTGTGTGTGTGTGTGTACACATGTGGTTGTGCAGCAGTGTGTGTGTGTGTACCTGTGGTTGTGCAGCTGTGTGTGTGTGTACACATGTGGTTGTGCAGCAGTGTGTGTGTGTGTGTGTGTGTGTGTGTGTGTGTGTGTGTGTGTGTACCTGTGGCTGTGCAGCAGTGTGTGTGTGTGTATGTGTGTGTGTGTGTACCTGTGGCTGTGCAGTGTGAGGTCACACAGTCTCTCCTCTGCACACTGAGCAGTGAGTCGAGCCTCAGCGTCTGGATCCCAGCAGTCCTCCATCGTCTCCATCAGGGAGGACAGCGCCTGAACACACAGGGCTACTATCAGTACTACTATCACTACACACACACACACACACACACAGGGTTACTATCAGTACTACACACACACAATACTACACACACACAGGGCTACTATCAGGACTTCTATCAGTACTACACACACACAATACTACACACACACAGGGCTACTATCAGTACTACACACACACAATACTACACACACACAGGGCTACTATCAGGACTTCTATCAGTACTACACACACACAATACTACACACACACAGGGCTACTATCAGGACTTCTATCAGTACTACACACACACAGGGCTACTATCAGTACTACTATCAGTACTACACACACACAATACTACACACACACAGGGCTACTATCAGTACTACTATCACTACACACACACAATACTACACACACACACACACACACACAGGGTTACTATCAGTACTACACACACACAATACTACACACACACAGGGCTACTATCAGGACTTCTATCAGTACTACACACACACAATACTACACACACACAGGGCTACTATCAGTACTACTATCAGTACTACACACACACAATACTACACACACACAGGGCTACTATCAGTACTACTATCAGTACTACACACACACAATACTACACACACACAGGGCTACTATCAGTACTACTATCAGTACTACACACACACACACAATACTACACACACACAATACTACACACACACAGGGCTACTATCAGTACTACTATCAGTACTACACGCACACACAATACTACACACACAAACAATACTACACACACACACACAGGGTTACTACAGGTACTACTATCAGTACTACACACACACAGTATATCTACAGTACTAGAACATGAGTACTGCAGTAGTACTGCATAGAGATCCTCAGACCCTCACCGGGCTGCTGCTCCTCCAGCTCTCAGGGAATCTGGGTCTGAACTTGTTTCTGTTGACGAGGATCTGCATCTCCTGGAAGCTCGGATGGTTCCCGAGCTCCGCCTGGAACGCCAGCTGGTGCTCAGGTACTGCTTCACCTGGACAGGTACACATACTGCAGTGTGAGTACTGCTTCACCTGGACAGGTACACATACTGCAGTGTGAGTACTGCTTCACCTGGACAGGTACAAATACTGCAGTGTGAGTACTGCTTCACCTGGACAGGTACAAATACTGCAGTGTGAGTACTGCTTCACCTGGACAGGTACAAATACTGCAGTGTGAGTACTGCTTCACCTGGACAGGTACAAATACTGCAGTGTGAGTACTGCTTCACCTGGACAGGTACACATACTGCAGTGTGAGTACTGCTTCACCTGGACAGGTACACATACTGCAGTGTGAGTACTGCTTCACCTGGACAGGTACACATACTGCAGTGTGAGTACTGCTTCACCTGGACAGGTACACATACTGCAGTGTGAGTACTGCTTCACCTGGACAGGTACACATACTGCAGTGTGAGTACTGCTTCACCTGGACAGGTACACATACTGCAGTGTGAGTACTGCTTCACCTGGACAGGTACACATACTGCAGTGTGAGTACTGCTTCACCTGGACAGGTACACATACTGCAGTGTGAGTACTGCTTCACCTGGACAGGTACACATACTGCAGTGTGAGTACTGCTTCACCTGGACAGGTACACATACTGCAGTGTGAGTACTGCTTCACCTGGACAGGTACACATACTGCAGTGTGAGTACTGCTTCACCTGGACAGGTACACATACTGCAGTGTGAGTACTGCTTCACCTGGACAGGTACACATACTGCAGTGTGAGTACTGCTTCACCTGGACAGGTACACATACTGCAGTGTGAGTACTGCTTCACCTGGACAGGTACACATACTGCAGTGTGAGTACTGCTTCACCTGGACAGGTACACATACTGCAGTGTGAGTACTGCTTCACCTGGACAGGTACACATACTGCAGTGTGAGTACTGCTTCACCTGGACAGGTACACATACTGCAGTGTGAGTACTGCTTCACCTGGACAGGTACAAATACTGCAGTGTGAGTACTGCTTCACCTGGACAGGTACACATACTGCAGTGTGAGTACTGCTTCACCTGGACAGGTACACATACTGCAGTGTGAGTACTGCTTCACCTGGACAGGTACACATACTGCAGTGTGAGTACTGCTTCACCTGGACAGGTACACATACTGCAGTGTGAGTACTGCTTCACCTGGACAGGTACACATACTGCAATGTGAGTACTGCTTCACCTGGACAGGTACAAATACTGCAGTGTGAGTACTGCTTCACCTGGACAGGTACACATACTGCAGTGTGAGTACTGCTTCACCTGGACAGGTACACATACTGCAGTGTGAGTACTGCTTCACCTGGACAGGTACAAATACTGCAGTGTGAGTACTGCTTCACCTGGACAGGTACACATACTGCAGTGTGAGTACTGCTTCACCTGGACAGGTACAAATACTGCAGTGTGAGTACTGCTTCACCTGGACAGGTACAAATACTGCAGTGTGAGTACTGCTTCACCTGGACAGGTACAAATACTGCAGTGTGAGTACTGCTTCACCTGGACAGGTACACATACTGCAGTGTGAGTACTGCTTCACCTGGACAGGTACACATACTGCAGTGTGAGTACTGCTTCACCTGGACAGGTACACATACTGCAGTGTGAGTACTGCTTCACCTGGACAGGTACACATACTGCAATGTGAGTACTGCTTCACCTGGACAGGTACACATACTGCAATGTGAGTACTGCTTCACCTGGACAGGTACACATACTGCAGTGTGAGTACTGCTTCACCTGGACAGGTACACATACTGCAGTGTGAGTACTGCTTCACCTGGACAGGTACACATACTGCAGTGTGCGTACTGCTTCACCTGGACAGGTACACATACTGCAGTGTGAGTACTGCTTCACCTGGACAGGTACACATACTGCAGTGTGAGTACTGCTTCACCTGGACAGGTACACATACTGCAGTGTGAGTACTGCTTCACCTGGACAGGTACAAATACTGCAGTGTGAGTACTGCTTCACCTGGACAGGTACACATACTGCAATGTGAGTACTGGTTCACCTGGACAGGTACAAATACTGCAGTGTGAGTACTGCTTCACCTGGACAGGTACACATACTGCAGTGTGAGTACTGCTTCACCTGGACAGGTACACATACTGCAGTGTGAGTACTGCTTCACCTGGACAGGTACAAATACTGCAGTGTGAGTACTGCTTCACCTGGACAGGTACAAATACTGCAGTGTGAGTACTGCTTCACCTGGACAGGTACACATACTGCAATGTGAGTACTGCTTCACCTGGACAGGTACAAATACTGCAATGTGAGTACTGCTTCACCTGGACAGGTACACATACTGCAGTGTGAGTACTGCTTCACCTGGACAGGTACACATACTGCAATGTGAGTACTGCTTCACCTGGACAGGTACACATACTGCAGTGTGAGTACTGCTTCACCTGGACAGGTACACATACTGCAATGTGAGTACTGCTTCACCTGGACAGGTACACATACTGCAGTGTGAGTACTGCTTCACCTGGACAGGTACAAATACTGCAGTGTGAGTACTGCTTCACCTGGACAGGTACAAATACTGCAGTGTGAGTACTGCTTCACCTGGACAGGTACACATACTGCAGTGTGAGTACTGCTTCACCTGGACAGGTACACATACTGCAGTGTGGGTACTGCTTCACCTGGACAGGTACAAATACTAAAGTGTGAGTACTGCTTCACCTGGACAGGTACAAATACTGCAGTGTGAGTACTGCTTCACCTGGACAGGTACAAATACTGCAGTGTGAGTACTGCTTCACCTGGACAGGTACACATACTGCAGTGTGAGTACTGCTTCACCTGGACAGGTACAAATACTGCAGTGTGAGTACTAGGGATGTAACAATACCAAAAACTCACAGTACGACATTTATCGCGATATTGAAAAATAAAGAAGACTTTTTTTTTTGTTTATTATATAATAAATCTGATTTGTACACCATTTTATAGGATAGTAGTGTTTTAAAGTGTCAACAATATAATAATCAGACCCTGCAATAGAATAACTCAAGTTTCACTTTAGTTTTTCAAGTAACTCGACTCTAACTCTCTCACTCAGCGTCATTAGGTTATCTTTCAGGAATATGAGCAGTGGCGTTTTTATATGTACAAAAGTGGTGGGGCACAAACAACTTAGATGTCTATATATAAGCTTCTGCAGTGAGGTTCATGGCTGGTGAGGCTCTGACTCTTCAGGTTTACAAATATTATATTTTGACCTAAATCAAAATATAATATTATTTTCAAAAGCTTTTTTTGTCTGATGCTTCGATTAATTTTAAACAACAGAAAGATACCCTAAAAATGTAATTTTATCATTTAAATATTGAATTGTTCTCTCTTAGTAAGATCCCATTTTCAATAAAATTGCAGTCTTTCCTTGACTTGAAGATGAAGTCCATTTGCCTATCCTTCTGGACAAACATCTCTATTACTTTTTTGTAAAAGTCCTCCTTATCTTCTTGTAGTTTCAAAAGTCTATCATGACACTAATCGATAGATTTATGATTCGAAAATGATAAAAGTAGGGTAGACATGTGGATATTATCCGGCTGAACACAACGTGCGTTTATTTAACAGCTATGTTTCCCACAGATCTTATGGAGCTATTTTCTCAAATCCTATGGAGAAATCTCATTGCTTTTTTGTGGAGGGAATCCATGCGCAGCTTACTTCCTGGTTTTAGGATGCGTCACTGCAGCTCTCTCGTCTCCTCTTCACACACCACACTTTTCGCGGCACACGTACTTACAGCCAATCAGCTCTGAATGATGTGAGATGACGTATGGTGGGGATGGCGGCTCTATGCCCCTATGGTCATTATTTTTTGCCACACACATTAAATAGGAAAATACTCTGAGCATGCGCAGTGTAGTTTTTACAGTCACCGTTCACTTAGACAGTGAGAGGGAGGGGCAGGATCGGGTTTTGTCCCACATGGCTCTAAACAGCTCAATAGGCACACACTGTAGACACTAATTAGAAGAACACAGACTAAAACAGCAATGAGACGAATCAGATGATTAACACTAGAACCGCCAGAGGTCGCTGTATACCTAAAACCGCCAACGGGTAAAATGTACCCGCTATTGATTTTCAAGGTACAATGTTCTTTTATTTATCATACAGAACAGTGTGTTTTGATCGCACAGGGATGAGATTTATACCAATAGAATCTGTGGACTCTCAGCTTTTCATATGACATAGTTTGTGCAGATAACATGAAGTATAAAATATCGCTAAGAGTGCTGATTTAAACGCTTGGTGTTAGACTTGTGTTTTGTTTAGGTACAAATCTCTCTATCTATCTATAACTATCTATCGATCCATCTGTAATGTTCTGTTCTATGGACATATAATTGTCTACATAAACAGACGACGCGGACTACTTCTCTCATTCCGAGTGTCCATCTTTATTCAACTGGCACGTAACCTGCATGCATTACGTCCTCAACGTGAGCTCAGTCATCCAAGATCTTGTATTCTCCAATATGTTACACTATCTATCTGTCTGTCTATCTCTCTATCCATCTATCAATATATCTATCAATCTATCTATCTCTCTATCTATAAGGAACCGCAGTAGACAAAAGATGTTGCTATAGCAACACGTCATGTTTACGCTGCATTTTCTATGAGGTAAATATTACCCGCTGGCGGATATAGGTATAAATGGCTTTTTTTTTGGCGATTTTTTCAATCTGACTTCATATTGACAATT
>NW_022990636.1:0-47500 GCF_902827175.1 Gymnodraco acuticeps | reverse complement strand
TTACATATTGTTTTCCTATTCTGTTTATGTTTTGCTGGAAATAAACGTTGAAAAGCAACAGAAACGTCCAGTGGATTGTGTGCTGCGAGTCTGACACTGCTTCCCAGCCCCAAGCTCTACATGAGGCCAAGAACAATCACTGTTGAGGTGAAGGTTACAAGACAGACTTTTGGGGATTTTGGCCACTACACATTATATTATTATTATTTATTATTAATATATCTATTTATTTTAATGCTGTCAAAATTATCGCGTTAACGGCGGTAATTAATTTTTTGAATTAATTGCGTTAAAATATTTAACGCATTTAACGCATGTGCAGAATGGCCCGCCCCATACGTGCCACCAGTGGCGGCGCCAGGGTATGGCTGGGGTAGGCGACACCCATACCAAGAATTGGCTCAGCCCCACCATGAACAATGATGTTAAAGGAAGCAAAATAAAGTCCGCCAACTCGCGCGGAGTAAATTGCACAGACAGAAGTTAGCAGAGGTGTGGACTCGAGTCACATGACTTGGACTCGAGTCAGACTTGAGTCACAAATTTGATGACTTGAGACTCGACTTGACAAAATCACAAAACACTTGCGACTTGACTTGGACTTGAACACCAATGACTCGGGACTTGACTTGGACTCGAGCCTTCTGACTTGAGGTGACTTGATACTTTAATTCAGAGGTCTCCAACACGCCGATCGCGAGCTGCCGTTAGAAGAGCAGACTCCCGTCGGGGAAAGCAGAATCTTCAGCCGCTCCTACTCTTGTTGAGAATCCTTGCAGGCAGGGGCGGGTCTTTATTTAGCTGGGCCACCATGCGGCCAATCATATGCGAGGACACACTAGGATCATACCATTATGTGAAAGAAGGGTGGGGGGCACAGCATGTGTAGTGGTACAGGCCAGCTGCACAGAGCGACGGGGAGCCGGATTTAAATGCAAGCGCGTCGGAAAAAGTCAAGAAATGAGCGAAAACCGAAAAAAGAAGCAGCATCTGCTGCTTTTCAATTACATTGGAGAAAGCAAAGCTGAGTGCAGGATTTGTAAAATGAAAATAACCTTCAGAGCAGGGTTTTTGGTAACCACCTTTATTGTCAGAGGTGGGAGAAGTTCAGACAATTAAAAAAAGTTACAATCAGGGTTCACGCGGGGTCTTAACAAGTCTTACATTTGATAATCTGAATTGAAGGCCTTAAAAAGGTCTTAAATTTGATTCAGAAGGTCTTACAAATTATCGAAAGGTACTTCTGTGTTGCGAGAGCGTCTAAATGTGTTTTGGGGGAAATGTCCGGGCTGCAAAGTAACCAGTACGGTAATAGCCTTTCAGTTCCCCCCAACAATTTGTATTGAATTCAATCAACATGGAACCAGTAATCACTAACTTTGTTTCCCCCGGCCCCTTATTGGAGAACACCCAGCTAGTAACCTAGGGTTGCCAACTTTGGGTACCTGGCTGGAGTGAGATTTTGATATCATGGGTTTAATTACACATATGCGCACGAAATGACTGCTATCGTGTCAGTAGCGAGACCTTAGCATATATATAGGATATATATACAATATATACAAATACACAATATTGGACACAGACTATAAAGGACACACAGTTTCATTCACTCATGAAAGTCAAACACATGTTTGATTCCACTGTTTTATTGTTTGCCTGCAATTAATTGTCTTATCGTACGATAAATAAAATGAACTCGATAAATTGCCATTTACATGAGGATGTGACTAGCAGTTTGAAAGGATGTACTTGAATTATTATTATATATTATCATTATGTCAGTGCTCTAAAATGGTCATACAGCGGTGCCGACAATATTATCGGTTATCGCAATAATTTCCGGGAAAATGTATCCAACAAAATTAATTATCGTGAGAGGCCTATACATGAAACACACGCACACACACAAATCTACAGACTTACTCCAAACCGCCAAACATATTAATTAACACACTCTCACTCTCACTCTTTGACTCTATTTTGGCCCAGTAGAACAATAAGCAGCAGGCTTTTACTTTTTTATAATTTCTACTGGATCTTAGATCGGCGCATGCGCAATACGGGTCGGCAGTTGCAAGAGAGTATTTGTGTTGGGTAATCTCTGGTAGGGCTAACCCATACAGTGGTGGGGCTCATACACGCTCCCCTTGACAGTGAAACGCCACGCGGGAGGTTTAGATTATTTCCCCGTCTCAATCCAAATGGAACTGTATGAAATAAAAAGGCACATTTGTCTTGTAGTAAATAAAAAGGGCGACTTGGAGCCAATCCTGCAACTTCCCCACAGGTGAAAGAGTTGCCATGCTGACAACCCAACCCCTGCAGGGGGGTCTGGGGGGATTCTCCCCCAGGAGATCTTTTGAAACACTAACATAAAATACACATTCTGGTATTCTCTTGAGAAGAAAAATAAATACATCTATTACTACACGACATATTTTAAAAAATGAATGCCATTTTAGTTTGTTACTTTGTTCTGAAAGCTGAACCTGCTGCTCCTCACAGAGAGAAGAGGAGAGAGAAGAGAGGAGAGGCTGTGAGTTACTTTACATTGTGGATAAGGGCGGATAGCCCCTATTGTTCTGTGTGTCAAAATGAAAGACAGCCCACACACCTATCAATCATTAAACCGTGGGGTCTCATTTAATTACGTGTTGATTTCTATCAACACGTAATGTTGTATCGATGTATAGAGATGTACTACAGCAAAAGTATTCTCCGTCGGGACTTCCTGCAACAACACCACGCCGTTATCTTGATTCTGATTGGCCAGAAGACATTATCAAAGATGTTCTATTGAGAAGACGATCACTACGTGACAAAAGTTTTCAAAACCGTTTCTAGTCTTTGGTATTCTTGTTTTGGCGTGAGAATAGTTTGGGCAGCGTGAGAGCGTGAGATTGAGAGTGAAAGCGTGTGTCACACGCCAGATGCGTGAGAGTTGGAAACCCTGAGTAACCTAGCAACCAAGCGTCAGCTCATGTAGCCTATCTTCGAATCTACTTACAAATAAATATGGGGAAGTGTAAGTTCAACCGTATTTGGTTGGAAAACATCTCATTTAGTGCTTGGTTGAAACCAGTGGAGGGAACGTGTTTGAAGCCCGCTGCACCTTTTGCTAAAGAAATTAGCGTTTGTTTTGCTAATGTAGCGTTAGCTAGTGCAGCGTTAGCTAATGTAGCGTTAGCTAGTGCAGCAGCTCCCGCAACAACACCGGGGGACCTCCGGGCGAAGTTTGGGTCTACGTCAACCCTAAAAGCGAAGGTGCTATAGACACTAAATACCGCAGCTAAACACCAATCATACAACAGCAACGATGAAATAGTGTAGCCAAGGCAGCAGAGCTCTGAATATAGCTCTTGTCACTCTCTCTCAGAGACAGAGACAGAGACAGAGACAGAGACAGAGACAGAGACAGAGACAGAGACAGAGACAGAGACAGAGACAGAGACAGAGACAGAGACAGAGACACACACACACACACACACACACACACACACACACACACACACACACACACACACACACACACACACACACACACACACACACACACACACACACACACACACACACACACACACACACACACACACACACACACACACACACACACACACACACACACACACACACACACACACACACACACACACACACACACAAGGGCTGCTCGATTATGGCAATAATCAAGATTATGTTGGTCAATAATTAATATCATGATTATTCATTGACTTTGAAAACATCCATTTATTGAACTTTAAAACAAATAATAATTTGAACAGTATCTTTTTAACTGTTGATTACCCTGAACGTATAATTCAACTGAAAAACCAATACAAACATTAATTAAATAAATGATACATTACTAAAAAATGCATTAGATCAAATATGTTGTGGTGCACCGTCACAACCTAGCAAAGCAAAATAATCGTTTTTTTCGATTATGTTGTTTTCGTAATTGTGGCAGGCCAAAATCGTAATTGCGATTAAAATATGATTAATTGCACAGCCCTAACACAAACACACACACACACACACACTCAAGCACACACAGACACACTTTTTGTCTAACACGCTAACACAGTTCTGTACTGTTATGCTGTTGTGTTCAGTCACTGTTCTTATGTTGAACATGAATACATTTATGGGACGTATTTCTTCTTTATATACATTTTCCTTCATACTTTATTGCCGTGAAATAGGTCTTAAATTCTATCCAAAGTGGTCTTAAAAAGGTGTTAAAAATTCTTAAATTTGAGTTGGCGAAACCTGCAGGAACCCTGTACAATAAAAAGTCCTGCATTCAAAATGTTACAAGTAAAAGTACAAAAGTATTAGCATTAATATATAGTTAAAGTACCACCTGCAGAGGGATCTAGATGTAGGTGTTCTTTTCCCCATAGAGACCGCCTCGCTGCACATTATACCTTGCATGAAGATAGATTGTGGGTCCCTTACAACATGTTGTACACAGTGGAAATAAACATTGTGGTCACCTCAACATCAGGGATCTTATACACTAAACTCCTTCTGAATCAAACCGTCACGGTAGCCTTACCTTACTGATCCCTCTTCAAATAGAAAAAAACACGTTGTCATTACATTTGGTGAAAAACACATAATGACTTGTTTAAGACTCGTTTTGTCAAAGTTTAGGACTTGGACTTGCCCATCCTGACTTGAGACTTCACTCGGACTTGAGCGCAAAGACTTGAGACTTGACTCGGACTTGAGCGCAAAGACTTGAGACTTGACTCGGACTTGCAAATGACTTGGTCCCACCTCTGGCAGTTAGTCAGATTGATTTCAGCCACTTGTCTGGAAATACGGAAGACCAGAAACGATTTTGAAAACTTTTGTCACGTAGTGATCGTCTTCTCAATAGAACATCTTTGATAATGTCTTCTGGCCAATCAGAATCAAGATAACAGCGTGGTGTTGTTGCAGGAAGTCCCGACGGAGAATACTTTTGCTGTAGTACAGGTAACACATAACTGGTACGCAGGTTATGTGCGTAATCTGAAATGCGTACCGTCACTTGTGTCACAAAGCGCATTTGCGTACCGACGTACTTGTGAAGCTTTTCCAGAAGGCGGTTAGATCACCGGACGACAGAGTCGGTCTCCGTGTGCACAGACAGGCTGCTGTTAACGTCGGTCTGTACAACGGAACTGTGCCAAAACTACACCAACCGGCTGTGGAGGGAGACTCCCCCCCTTCACTGGAGAACTGCGCTAAAACAGCTGATCACAACGTTCACACTCTGTGGTCACGAAGTACTCCACTAGCCGCCCCCCCTGTCGACTTTCCTGAAGAACTCCACTAGCCGCCCCCCTGTCGACTTTCCTGAAGTACTCCACTAGCCGCCCCCCTGTCGACTTTCCTGAAGTACTCCCCCGTTGATAGAAATCAACACGTAATGAATTAAGACCCCACGGTTTGATGATTGATAGGTGCTCTCTTTCATTTTGACACGCAGAAAAATGTTATAATAAACATAGATACTGTGTTAAATGGATATATCCGCCTTCTTTCATTTATCTTTCCATTCCCAACAATATACATAAAGAAATGACATATTTTGGACGTAGTTCGAATGGTGATTAATCTGATTAATTCATTTTTAAGCTGTGATTAATCTGATTAAAAATTGTAATCGTTTGACAGCCCTAATATATTTGTTTACTTTTTCATTGATATTGTTTTGTATTATTATTAAAAAAAATGGTATTCATTATTTTTAATTAAAATGTATATTATAATTATCTGCATTCACCTTTCATCATGCAGTATCCAAGGAACAACGCCACGATGACGACGGCTGCCATGGCGAGGGTTGCCAGGGCGATGAACGCCGCCTCCCCCCTCCTCAGCAGCTGCTGGTCTGCAGGACGAGGAGGAAGAAAACCATCATCATCATCATCATCAGGATTTCCATTCAGCAGTGAGACCAGTAAAGGACTGGAGAAGGATCAATAATTAAACCAGGCACGTGATTGGTCGTCTCCAGAGAGGGTAAAAGTACACACATCCTGTACTCAAGTAGAAGTACACATCCTTTACTCAGGTAGAAGTTCAGATACTCGTGTTTAAAAATACTAAAAGTAGAAGTACTGACTAAACTTCTTTATCAAGTAAAAGTAAAGAACTTTGAAATGTACTTCAGTAAAAAGTACCCATAACTAGCAGCTGCTTTAAAGAGTACCTGACCTCCCTTTATATTAATAGAACAATAATGTCATTGTTAGCTAATGAATGTTTCCATGCTGAACAACGGCAACATGACAACGTTTCCATTGGTCCCTCTTCTTTAGAGAAGACCAGGAAATGATGGATACACGGATCGTGTTCAAATCAATAGGCACGCAATGACTCTAAATAATAATGATCACGCACCAAACACACATTCAGACTAAAGCAACCAGCTGTTTGGAAAATGAGAGAAGTAGAAAGTACAGGTATTTGAGTTCAACATGAGAGAAGTAGAAAGTACAGGTATTTGAGTTCAACATGTAAGAAGTAGAAAGTACAGGTATTTGAGTTCAACATGTAAGAAGTAGAAAGTACAGGTATTTGAGTTCAACATGTAAGAAGTAGAAAGTACAGGTATTTGAGTTCAACATGTAAGAAGTAGAAAGTACAGGTATTTGGGTTCAACATGTAAGAAGTAGAAAGTACAGGTATTTGAGTTCAACATGTGAGAAGTAGAAAGTACAGGTATTTGAGTTCAACATGTGAGAAGTAGAAAGTACAGGTATTTGAGTTCAACATGTAAGAAGTAGAAAGTACAGGTATTTGGGTTCAACATGTAAGAAGTAGAAAGTACAGGTATTTGAGTTCAACATGTAAGAAGTAGAAAGTACAGGTATTTGAGTTCAACATGTAAGAAGTAGAAAGTACAGGTATTTGAGTTCAACATGTAAGAAGTAGAAAGTACAGGTATTTGAGTTCAACATGTAAGAAGTAGAAAGTACAGGTATTTGAGTTCAACATGTAAGAAGTAGAAAGTACAGGTATTTTAGTTCAACATGTAAGAAGTAGAAAGTACAGGTATTTGAGTTCAACATGTAAGAAGTAGAAAGTACAGGTATTTGAGTTCAACATGTAAGAAGTAGAAAGTACAGGTATTTGAGTTCAACATGTAAGAAGTAGAAAGTACAGGTATTTGAGTTCAACATGTAAGAAGTAGAAAGTACAGGTATTTGGGTTCAACATGTAAGAAGTAGAAAGTACAGGTATTTGAGTTCAACATGTAAGAAGTAGAAAGTACAGGTATTTGAGTTCAACATGAGAGAAGTAGAAAGTACAGGTATTTGAGTTCAACATGTAAGAAGTAGAAAGTACAGGTATTTGGGTTCAACATGAGAGAAGTAGAAAGTACAGGTATTTGAGTTCAACATGAGAGAAGTAGAAAGTACAGGTATTTGAGTTCAACATGAGAGAAGTAGAAAGTACAGATATTTGAGTTCAACATGTAAGAAGTAGAAAGTACAGGTATTTGGGTTCAACATGAGAGAAGTAGAAAGTACAGGTATTTGAGTTCAACATGAGAGAAGTAGAAAGTACAGGTATTTGAGTTCAACATGAGAGAAGTAGAAAGTACAGGTATTTGAGTTCAACATGTAAGAAGTAGAAAGTACAGGTATTTGGGTTCAACATGAGAGAAGTAGAAAGTACAGGTATTTGAGTTCAACATGAGAGAAGTAGAAAGTACAGGTATTTGAGTTCAACATGAGAGAAGTAGAAAGTACAGGTATTTGAGTTCAACATGTAAGAAGTAGAAAGTACAGATATTTGGGTTCAACATGTAAGAAGTAGAAAGTACAGGTATTTCTGTTCAACATGTAAGAAGTAGAAAGTATAGGTATTTGAGTTCAACATGTAAGAAGTAGAAAGTACAGGTATTTGAGTTCAACATGTAAGAAGTAGAAAGTACAGGTATTTGAGTTCAACGTGTAAGAAGTAGAAAGTACAGGTATTTGTGTTCAACGTGTAAGAAGTAGAAAGTACAGGTATTTGAGTTCAACGTGTAAGAAGTAGAAAGTACAGGTATTTGAGTTCAACATGTAAGAAGTAGAAAGTACAGGTATTTGGGTTCAACATGAGAGAAGTAGAAAGTACAGGTATTTGAGTTCAACATGAGAGAAGTAGAAAGTACAGGTATTTGAGTTCAACATGAGAGAAGTAGAAAGTACAGGTATTTGAGTTCAACATGTAAGAAGTAGAAAGTACAGGTATTTGGGTTCAACATGAGAGAAGTAGAAAGTACAGGTATTTGAGTTCAACATGAGAGAAGTAGAAAGTACAGGTATTTGAGTTCAACATGAGAGAAGTAGAAAGTACAGGTATTTGAGTTCAACATGTAAGAAGTAGAAAGTACAGATATTTGGGTTCAACATGTAAGAAGTAGAAAGTACAGGTATTTCTGTTCAACATGTAAGAAGTAGAAAGTATAGGTATTTGAGTTCAACATGTAAGAAGTAGAAAGTACAGGTATTTGAGTTCAACATGTAAGAAGTAGAAAGTACAGGTATTTGAGTTCAACATGTAAGAAGTAGAAAGTACAGGTATTTGTGTTCAACGTGTAAGAAGTAGAAAGTACAGGTATTTGTGTTCAACGTGTAAGAAGTAGAAAGTACAGGTATTTGAGTTCAACGTGTAAGAAGTAGAAAGTACAGGTATTTGAGTTCAACATGTAAGAAGTAGAAAGTACAGGTATTTGAGTTCAACGTGTAAGAAGTAGAAAGTACAGGTATTTGAGTTCAACATGTAAGAAGTAGAAAGTACAAGTATTTGTGTTCAACGTGTAAGAAGTAGAAAGTACAGGTATTTGAGTTCAACGTGTAAGAAGTAGAAAGTACAGGTATTTGTGTTCAACGTGTAAGAAGTAGAAAGTACAGGTATTTGTGTTCAACGTGTAAGAAGTAGAAAGTACAGGTATTTGAGTTCAACGTGTAAGAAGTAGAAAGTACAGGTATTTGAGTTCAACATGTAAGAAGTAGAAAGTACAGGTATTTGAGTTCAACGTGTAAGAAGTAGAAAGTACAGGTATTTGAGTTCAACATGTAAGAAGTAGAAAGTACAGGTATTTGGGTTCAACATGTAAGAAGTAGAAAGTACAGGTATTTGAGTTCAACGTGTAAGAAGTAGAAAGTACAGGTATTTGAGTTCAACATGTAAGAAGTAGAAAGTACAAGTATTTGAGTTCAACATGTAAGAAGTAGAAAGTACAGGTATTTGAGTTCAACATGTAAGAAGTAGAAAGTACAGGTATTTGAGTTCAACATGTAAGAAGTAGAAAGTACAGGTATTTGAGTTCAACGTGTAAGAAGTAGAAAGTACAGGTATTTGAGTTCAACATGTAAGAAGTAGAAAGTACAGGTATTTGAGTTCAACGTGTAAGAAGTAGAAAGTACAGGTATTTGTGTTCAACGTGTAAGAAGTAGAAAGTACAGGTATTTGTGTTCAACATGTAAGAAGTAGAAAGTACAGGTATTTGAGTTCAACATGAGAGAAGTAGAAAGTACAGGTATTTGAGTTCAACATGTGAGAAGTAGAAAGTACAGGTATTTGAGTTCAACATGTAAGAAGTAGAAAGTACAGGTATTGGAGTTCAACATGTAAGAAGTAGAAAGTACAGGTATTTGAGTTCAACATGTAAGAAGTAGAAAGTACAGGTATTTGAGTTCAACATGAGAGAAGTAGAAAGTACAGGTATTTGAGTTCAACATGTAAGAAGTAGAAAGTACAAGTATTTGAGTTCAACATGTAAGAAGTAGAAAGTACAGGTATTTGAGTTCAACATGTAAGAAGTAGAAAGTACAGGTATTTGTGTTCAACGTGTAAGAAGTAGAAAGTACAGGTATTTGTGTTCAACGTGTAAGAAGTAGAAAGTACAGGTATTTGAGTTCAACATGTAAGAAGTAGAAAGTACAAGTATTTGAGTTCAACATGTAAGAAGTAGAAAGTACAGGTATTTGAGTTCAAACATGAGAGAAGTAGAAAGTACAGGTATTTGAGTTCAACATGTGAGAAGTAGAAAGTACAGGTATTTGAGTTCAACATGTAAGAAGTAGAAAGTACAGGTATTTGAGTTCAACATGTAAGAAGTAGAAAGTACAGGTATTGGAGTTCAACATGTAAGAAGTAGAAAGTACAGGTATTTGAGTTCAACATGTAAGAAGTAGAAAGTACAGGTATTTGAGTTCAACATGAGAGAAGTAGAAGTACAGGTATTTGAGTTCAACATGAGAGAAGTAGAAAGTACAGGTATTTGAGTTCAACATGAGAGAAGTAGAAAGTACAGGTATTTGAGTTCAACATGTAAGAAGTAGAAAGTACAGGTATTTGAGTTCAACATGTAAGAAGTAGAAAGTACAGGTATTTGAGTTCAACATGTAAGAAGTAGAAAGTACAGGTATTTGGGTTCAACATGTAAGAAGTAGAAAGTACAGGTATTTGAGTTCAACATGTAAGAAGTAGAAAGTACAGGTATTTGTGTTCAACATGTAAGAAGTAGAAAGTACAGGTATTTGAGTTCAACATGTGAGAAGTAGAAAGTACAGGTATTTGAGTTCAACATGTAAGAAGTAGAAAGTACAGGTATTTGAGTTCAACATGTAAGAAGTAGAAAGTACAGGTATTTGAGTTCAACATGTAAGAAGTAGAAAGTACAGGTATTGGAGTTCAACATGTAAGAAGTAGAAAGTACAGGTATTTGGGTTCAACATGTAAGAAGTAGAAAGTACAGGTATTTGAGTTCAACATGTAAGAAGTAGAAAGTACAGGTATTTGAGTTCAACATGAGAGAAGTAGAAAGTACAGGTATTTGAGTTCAACATGTAAGAAGTAGAAAGTACAGGTATTTGAGTTCAACATGTAAGAAGTAGAAAGTACAGGTATTTGGGTTCAACATGTAAGAAGTAGAAAGTACAGGTATTTGAGTTCAACATGTAAGAAGTAGAAAGTACAGGTATTTGTGTTCAACATGTAAGAAGTAGAAAGTACAGGTATTTGAGTTCAACATGTGAGAAGTAGAAAGTACAGGTATTTGAGTTCAACATGTAAGAAGTAGAAAGTACAGGTATTTGAGTTCAACATGTAAGAAGTAGAAAGTACAGGTATTTGTGTTCAACATGTAAGAAGTAGAAAGTACAGGTATTTGGGTTCAACATGTAAGAAGTAGAAAGTACAGGTATTTGAGTTCAACATGTAAGAAGTAGAAAGTACAGGTATTTGAGTTCAACATGTAAGAAGTAGAAAGTACAGGTATTTGTGTTCAACATGTAAGAAGTAGAAAGTACAGGTATTTGAGTTCAACATGTAAGAAGTAGAAAGTACAGGTATTTGAGTTCAACATGTAAGAAGTAGAAAGTACAGGTATTTGAGTTCAACATGTAAGAAGTAGAAAGTACAGGTATTTGTGTTCAACATGTAAGAAGTAGAAAGTACAGGTATTTGGGTTCAACATGTAAGAAGTAGAAAATACAGGTATTTGAGTTCAACATGTGAGAAGTAGAAAATACAGGTATTTGAGTTCAACATGTAAGAAGTAGAAAGTACAGGTATTTGAGTTCAACATGTAAGAAGTAGAAAGTACAGGTATTTGTGTTCAACATGTAAGAAGTAGAAAGTACAGGTATTTGTGTTCAACATGTAAGAAGTAGAAAGTACAGGTATTTGTGTTCAACATGTAAGAAGTAGAAAATACAGGTATTTGAGTTCAACATGTAAGAAGTAGAAAGTACAGGTATTTGTGTTCAACATGTGAGAAGTAGAAAGTACAGGTATTTGGGTTCAACATGTAAGAAGTAGAAAGTACACGTATTTGGGTTCAACATGTAAGAAGTAGAAAGTACACGTATTTGAGTTCAACATGTAAGAAGTAGAAAGTACAGGTATTTGGGTTCAACATGTAAGAAGTAGAAAGTACAGGTATTTGGGTTCAACATGTAAGAAGTAGAAAGTACAGGTATTTGAGTTCAACATGTGAGAAGTAGAAAGTACAGGTATTTGGGTTCAACATGTAAGAAGTAGAAAGTACAGGTATTTGAGTTCAACATGTATTAAGTAGAAAGTACAGGTATTTGAGTTCAACATGTAAGAAGTAGAAAGTACAGGTATTTGTGTTCAACATGTAAGAAGTAGAAAGTACAGGTATTTGAGTTCAACATGTAAGAAGTAGAAAGTACACGTATTTGAGTTCAACATGTAAGAAGTAGAAAGTACAGGTATTTGGGTTCAACATGTAAGAAGTAGAAAGTACAGGTATTTGAGTTCAACATGTAAGCAGTGTGCGAAAAAGTACACGTCCCACCGTCCGGGACGTGTTATTTACAATATCGGACAAGTAGATCTTTCAATTGACTTGTCCGGCGGACAAGTGACGTTTTTCGCCCTGATTTATTGACAAATTATTGATACATTCAGTTTACAAAAGGCAGAACTCATTCGCAAATTGTACGTGTCCGCCATTGTTCGTTTAGAAGTGTTAGTTTCGGTTCTGCTTGTCGATTCCTAAGGAAATGCATCTCGCCGCTTTCTGTACAGTTAGACGGGGCGGGGCGGGAAGTGTAGCACAGTGGCCGGGTTGGGAAGCAAAACACGGTTCCGAGTAGGAACAAATAACAATTGTCCGGTACCGGGATTAATAAGAGTTGTGAGGACAGGAGGCGAGGCCGAGCCCCGCGGACTGCAGCTCTCTCTATGCTACGTATCAGCTGATCGCTGCACGGTGCAGCTCAGCGTCTCTCTCTCTCTTTCTACACACAGCGGATCCGCTGCCCGTTTAACAGCCTCATCTTTGTCAAACTTTCTTATGTTCTTTCTCTAACACGTAATGAATGTTATTAAGCGTTTTAGCTCCTTTGTTGTTAATATTGACCGCCATTTCCTTTATGAAGTGAAGCAGCCTCCCTGTCTGTGTCCTCGCGCTGTCCTCACATCCCTGGACCCCCAGACTCGGAGGAGCATAGGGATGTCAGTATTGTTTATGAAGCAGGGTATAGAAAGTACATTATTGAATTGAAAATACTATTTATTTACTTTTACAAACAGTGAGCAGCTGGGCAGCTGCAGCATGTGTATTGCAGGACATGTGTAAGCGTGCAAGCGTCTTTGAGTTGTAGAAAAGCGCTAGGCCTATAGGCTATACATCTAATGTGTCATTATTATTATTATTATTATTAGGTTATGTCCTATGTGTTGGACATGTGTGGTTGGACTTTGTCTCACAGGCAGGTTGCAGTGTAACATCAGAGGAGACTGGGCCAATTGTACATTCTCAAACTGCACCACTTAGAACTAACTAAACAATGCAGAGATTATTTTTATATAATTGTATTCAATAACCGTAAGAAGTTCAACAGTATGAAGTGATTTGTAAATAGGAATACAGATTTGACTTAATGTTTTCATAAATATATTTTTCTCCCAGTTTGACTTATTTTTACCCTCTCAAAGAACCGGAATTGAGAACCGACAATAACCGGAATCGAAAACCAGAACCAGAATCGTTCAAATCCAAACGATACCCAACCCTATGTGTGATGCAGTAAAATCTTACCGCTGACTTACGTTAACGGTGTCGGTAAAACCGTGGGAAAATGTCAAATACGATGACGAAGAAGAAGATTCCAGTGGCCCCAATTTTTGTCCATTCTGGACAAGTGAAAAATGTATTCGGACAAGTACATTGCCAAACTCACTTGTCCATGGACAAGTACTCTCTAAAAACTTTTTCTCACACTGGTAAGAAGTAGAAAGTACACGTATTTGAGTTCAACATGTAAGAAGTAGAAAGTACAGGTATTTGGGTTCAACATGTAAGAAGTAGAAAGTACAGGTATTTGAGTTCAACATGTAAGAAGTAGAAAGTACAGGTATTTGAGTTCAACATGTAAGAAGTAGAAAGTACAGGTATTTGTGTTCAACATGTGAGAAGTAGAAAGTACAGGTATTTGAGTTCAACATGTAAGAAGTAGAAAGTACAGGTATTTGAGTTCAACATGTAAGAAGTAGAAAGTACAGGTATTTGGGTTCAACATGTAAGAAGTAGAAAGTACAGGTATTTGAGTTCAACATGTAAGAAGTAGAAAGTACAGGTATTTGGGTTCAACATGTAAGAAGTAGAAAGTACAGGTATTTGGGTTCAACATGTAAGAAGTAGAAAGTTCAGGTATTTGAGTTCAACATGTAAGAAGTAGAAAGTACAGGTATTTGAGTTCAACATGTAAGAAGTAGAAAGTACAGGTATTTGAGTTCAACATGTAAGAAGTAGAAAGTACAGGTATTTGAGTTCAACATGTGAGAAGTAGAAAGTACAGGTATTTGAGTTCAACATGTGAGAAGTAGAAAGTACAGGTATTTGAGTTCAACATGTAAGAAGTCAAAGTAAAAAGTAGTCAGAAAAATAAGTAGTGGCCCGCAGTGTGATAAAACGTTTTTAGAGAGTACTTGTCCATGGACAAGTGAGTTTGGTAATGTACTTGTCCGAATACATTTTTCACTTGTCCAGAATGGACAAAAATTGGGGCCACTGGAATCTTCTTCTTCGCCATCGTATTTTACATTTTCCCACGTTTTTTACGACACCACTAACGTAAGTGAGCGGTAAGATTTTACTGCATCACACATAGGTATATGTGGTATATAGGGTATCGTTTGGATTTTAACGATTCCGGTTCTGCTTTTCGATTCCGGTTATTTTTGGTTCTCGATTCCGGTTCTTTGAGAGGATAAAAATAAGTCCCATGACAAACTGGGAGAAAAATATATTTATGAAAACATTAAGTCAAATCTGTATTCCTATTTACAAATCACTTCATACTGTTGCATTTCGTTACGGTTATTGAATAAAATGCATTGTTTAGTTAGTTCTAAGTGGTGCAGTTTGAGAATGTACAATTGGCCCAGTCTCCTCTGATGTTACACTGCAACCTGCCTGCAGCGGCGTAGCTGTGGGTGGGCCCGGGTGGGCCTGGGCCCACCCACATGCACGTCTGGCCCACCCACAGCCAATCAGTGCTTCATAGCGCAGAGCCGGGAAGCCCAGAAGGAAGTGCCACAAACTGCAGTTCATCTAGTGGCCGCCAGGGGATGGATGCAGAAAGGAGCCATTCCCATAGACCCCCATGTTAACATGCCCAACTTTACAGCAGAAATAAACATGTTTCTAGCCTGGATCCAATAAAACTTATTCTGGATAGAGTTAGATTCCACCTTCATGACAATGGAATAGGGAGTGCATTTTTTTACCGTGAGTTTTTATAGTAAGTAAAGTAACTTTTGCCGTGAGTGAATGAAAGTATTATTTCTTCTTGAGGTCTGCAGTTTAGCGTGTACACATTTGCTGAATATGAAAACACTCAGTGTGTGCCCACTGTGCGACTGTCAGGGATAAACAACCTGTGCCCCGATATATGTTGTATGTATTATTGCTACACAAACATTACATTGCAGTTTCGCCAACTCCGTTTAAGAGATCTCTCCCCGTCTGTGTGCGAGGGGGCGGGGCAGTTTACACACACACACACCACACACACACACACACACACACACCACACACACACACACACACACACACACACACACACACACACACCCACACACACACACACACACACACACACACACACACACCACACACAACACACACACACACACACACACCACACACACAACACACACACACACACACACACACACACACACACACACACACACCACACACACACACACACACACACACACACACACACACACACACACACACACACACACACACACACACACACACACACACACACACACACACACCACACACACACACACACACACACACACGGAGGAGAGAACGCGCTCCGAGGTGTGGTTAAACTATAGCCGTGTCGATGTGGACAATGCTCGTTACCAAAAGTGGAATAAGTGTTCAGCATGTGAGGGCGGTAACACGAGCAATGTGTCTAAACATTTATCAAAGTGCTCCACATCCAGACGGAGGAATGCACCGGGTTCCACTGTCTCTCTAGCAGCTCTGTAGCTCCATCCAGAGGAACGTTTCCCCGTCAGGTTTTCCCCGTCGGCCCAACTTTACAGCAGAAATAAACATGTTTCTAGCCTGGATCCAATAAAACTTATTCTGGATAGAGTTAGATTCCACCTTCATGACAATGGAATAGGGAGTGCATTTTTTTTACCGTGAGTTTTTATAGTAAGTAAAGTAACTTTTGCCGTGAGTGAATGAAAGTATTATTTCTTCTTGAGGTCTGCAGTTTAGCGTGTACACATTTGCTGAATATGAAAACACTCAGTGTGTGCCCACTGTGCGACTGTCAGGGATAAACAACCTGTGCCCCGATATATGTTGTATGTATTATTGCTACACAAACATTACATTGCAGTTTCGCCAACTCCGTTTAAGAGATCTCTCCCCGTCTGTGTGCGAGGGGGCGGGGCAGTTTACACACACACACACACACACACACACACACACACACACACACACACACACACACACACACACACACACACACACACACACACACACACACACACACACACACACACACACACACACACACACACACACACACACACACACACACACACACACACACACACACACACACACACACCACACACACACACACACACACACACCACACACACACACACACACACACCACACACACACACACACACACACACACACACACACACACACACACACACACACACACACGGAGGAGAGAACGCGCTCCGAGGTGTGGTTAAACTATAGCCGTGTCGATGTGGACAATGCTCGTTACCAAAAGTGGAATAAGTGTTCAGCATGTGAGGGCGGTAACACGAGCAATGTGTCTAAACATTTATCAAAGTGCTCCACATCCAGACGGAGGAATGCACCGGGTTCCACTGTCTCTCTAGCAGCTCTGTAGCTCCATCCAGAGGAACGTTTCCCCGTCAGGTGTTCTGTATGCTAGCAGCAGCACACAGAGTTAACTCATGATACAAACATGGGTTAATGATTAGAGGAAACTGAGTTATTTACTTTGTTAAAGTTTCAGCTATTCTGTTCACAGTTCTGTCATCACATTATTCAATACGATTTGTTAAAACATTGTTGTTTCTTTTGATGTGAAATATTATGTATTTAATTGAAATAAAAAGCAATGTTAGTTTTGTTCACAATTTGTTTAGTTAGTTTACCTTATTTTTTTCTCCAAAAGAACCGATAAGAGTAATGTTAAAGGACCGGATCGATAAGACATAGAGATAGACATAGAGAGACTTTATTGTCATTTCAACCAGACACAGAGTGTACTATTAAAACGACATGTCGCTACTGGCTGACAGGAACAGGACAATAGAAAAACTTGCTAAAATTGTACATATAAATAAATAATAGTGACGTGGTGCTGATAAAATTAAAGATAAAGTGTGCGTTTAAAATATAAAGACTTACATATAAATAAAATAGACATACTATATAACAAGTGCTCTTTACACAGCGTAATGTAATCTCTGTGTCACTGGTCGACTTGCTGTTCAGCAGTCTGATGGCTTGGGGGAAAAAGCTATTGCAGAATCTGGCTGTTCTGCTCTTAATGCTGCGGAACCTCTTGCCGGAGGGCAGCAGGGAGAACAGAGCATGGTGAGGATGAGGGGGGTCTTTCAACATGTTCTGGGCTTTTGTCAGGGAGCGTTTCTGAGTCTCTGATGGGAGCAGTGGCGGCGGGTCATTAGGGGCAGGTGGGGCACAGCCCCACCTAGTGTCAGAAGAAAGTATTACAAATAATGATTACAAAAAAATACTAAAAAATAAATAAAAAAACATATAAAATATATTTTAAGGTAATGTTTAATAATCTGATTCGTCTGTACATTTCTGTTTTAGTCTGTGTTCTTCTAATTAGTGTCTAGAGTGCCGTTTTGAGCTGTTTAGAGCCATGTGGGACAAAACCCGATTCTGCCCCTCCCTCTCACAGTCTAAGTGAACGGTGATTGTAAAAACTACACTGCGCATGCTCAGAGTATTTTTCTATTTAATGTGTGTGGCAAAAAAATAATGACCGTAGGGGCATAGTGCTCCCATCCCCACCATACGTCATCGCACATAATTCAGAATTGATTGGCTGTAAGTACTCACGTGTGCAGTGCTGCGAAACGTCACGTGTAGTTTGAAGAGGAGACGAGAGAGCAGCATATAGCTAACATCACCAGCGATTAAAAGAAGTAAAAAACTGAAAGAAAATGAATGAAGTTGACCATTTACTGGAGCACACATTTGAGACACTTAGTCTCGGAGAGAAACTGGAGGTAAAGCGCCTCGGTGCCCACCATCCACCGGATTTCCAAATGGTCCAGACTGCGGGCAAAGTTAAACGTGGGTTTAACGCTGAGTGGTTTGCTAAAAAGAAATGGCTAACGGCGAGCATCCAGAAGAATTCCCTCTTTTGCTTTCCTTGCCTGCTTTTTGGTGGAGATCAAGGTACTTGGTCGAGGACAGGTTACAAGGACTTAAAGCATCTTTCGGAGAGGACAATTAAGCATGAGAGCAGCAACAGTCATTTGGAAAATGCCGTAAAATTGGGATTACTTGGAAGGGTGAATGTTGCAGCTCAGATTGACAGCGCCTACAGACGCGGCATTGATTCTCATAATAGGAAGGTGGAAGAAAACAGGTACGTGCTTGGTCGGATCATCACCTGTATTAAACTGTGTGGGAAATGTGAGACAGCACTGCGGGGCCACAACGAGTCGGCGGACTCTCTGAATCCAGGGATATTCAGGTCAATTTTCGAGACAATGTGTGAGGGCGATTCCAGGCTTCAACGGCACTACGAAGCTCAGCTTGTTTTCAAAGGGACATCAAGCACCATACAGAATGAACTCTTGGACTGCATGTATGATGTGTACAGGGAGGAAATAGCCAAGCAAGTGGACAACACATCATTTGTTGCCGTTCAGGCCGACGAGACAACCGATGTCTCCTGTAAATCGCAAATGGTGATTGTGCTGCGATACATTATGCCTGACCTCACAGTTACAAAGCGTTTTTTGGAGTTTGTGGAAGTAAAGGACAAAACTGGTGTAGGTCTCTCTAACAGCATCAAGGCTGTTCTGGAACCCCTGAAGCTGAAAGAAAAGCTAATCGCTCAGACCTATGACGGGGCGGCCGTCATGAGCGGTAACGTGCGCGGGGTACAGACGGTGATGAAGGAGACGTACCCAAACGCTCAGTTTGTTCACTGCTACGCCCACCAACTGAACCTGACCCTGCAGCAACTGTGTTCAGCAAGGATGAGCATCCTGAAGGTGTTTTTTCTCCGGTGCTCCAAAACGTGTTGCAGCTCTTGCAGAGGCAACACAGAGACGCATCCCACGGCCACCGGCTGTGAGATGGAACTTTAAAAGCAGAACTGTGAACGCGGTTTGGGAGACCCGAGATGCACTACTTCAGTGTATGAAGCATATACGCGCACAACCAGGATGGGATGCGGTCACCATAAGTGAGGCATACGGCCTGTCAAAGAAACTGCGGGACGGAGCATTTATGCAGCTCCTGGAGTTTTTTTCGTTGCTTATGCCAGAAGTGGATGTTCTATACAACACTGCAAAAACGAAGCATCGATGCACCTGGGATCAACAGCGCGCTCTGCCGTTTCAAGGAAAATGTTCAGAAAATGAGGCAGAAAACTGATGCATTGGCCGCCACTGCTCATGATGGAACAGACGAGCCAGGCCGACGAGTCAGCAGCACAGCGCCGGTGATGAAGGAGGCTTGTGACACAGTCATCTCACAGGTGGAACAGAGGTTCTCACAGAGTGACCATTTGATCGCTGCAAAGCTTGTTGACAGCTCATTCTTCCCACAGCATGTCCTGTCATTTCCTACACCTGAGCTTGACTGCGCCGTGAAACTGTGGCCTGCGTTGGGAAACAAGGAGAAGTTGAAGTCTGAGCTGACCACGCTCTACCGCCACAGTGAGCTTCACACTGGAAACACTGCCCTGTCTCTGTTGAAATCCATTCACGAGAACAACTTGGAGGAAACGTTTGCTGAGACTGTTATTTTGGTCAAAATAATAGTGACAACTCCGATGACGACATCCGAGTCAGAGAGGAACTTTTCCACCCTCAAAAGGATAAAGACTTTCACTCGCAACACCATGGGACAGCCGCGACTTAACGCATTGGCCATGCTTTCAATTGAAAGCCAGTTGATCCAGCAACTACAGGACTTCATCCCCAAAGTGATAGACACATTCTGTCAGAGGAAGGACCGCCGTGCCGCTTTTCTTTTCAAGTGAGCCTTCAGCTTTGGTAAGTTCATTTATGTCATATATTTTGTTGATCTTCTGTGTTTTGCCTCTGCTGGATCGATTGATATTGTGACCTCGATGATGAGTGTCTGTGTTTTCCTTATATTTACAGTCTATGGTGTTTTAATGCTAAAGCATTACGGTTGTTGTTATTGTTAAGAATTACTTTGTGATGGTGACCTTTACTCCATGTATGAAGGTGCATTACTATGACATCCCCACGCTGTGTACGTAAATGTATGCGCTCACAGTGTTGCTCCTGTGGTCTTCAGTATGTAATTTGACACTCCCCCTCTCTCTCTCCTCCCCCCCCTCTCTCTGTCCCCCCTCTCTCTCTCCTCCCGCTCTCTGTCCCCCCCCCTCTCTCTCTCTCTCTCTCTCCCCCGACCTCTTTCTGCCCCCCCAGTTTTGTACACCTAGAAACGCCACTGGATGGGAGGGAGAGACACTCCGATGATCTGCTCTGCTGTCCTGACCACTCTCTGCAGAGACTTCCAGTCTTTGGCGTTGCAGTCTCTCGACCAGATGGAGATGTCAGCACGCTCTCTATGGTTCCTCTGTAGAACGTGGTGAGGATGGGAGGGGGGAGCTGCGCAGGAAGTGTAGGCGCTGCTGTGCCTTCTTAAATAGTGATGTCGTGTGAGTGGACCAGGTCAGACTGCTTGTGATATGCACCCCCAGGAACTTGGTGCTGCCTGTAGTCTTCACTGTTGTGCCGTTGATGTGGAGTGGTGGGTGACAGTGCTTTTTGTTCCTGAAGTCGACAATGATCTCTTTTGTTTTATCGACATTCAGGATCAGGTTGTTGGTGTTACACCAGTCTGTCAGATGTTTCACCTCCTCCCTGTAGGCCTGTTCGTTGTTGTCCCTGATGAGTCCCACCACTGTTGTATCGTCCGCATACTTTATGATGTGGTTGGTACTGAACCTGGAGCATAAAGCGCTATCGATAAAAGTAGTAGTACCGTTAAAGCCTTAACGATACCCATCCCTATGTGGATGTCAGTTTTACACACATTCTGAGGCCGCCGTGCCTATGTTTTTGTTTTCACTGCTAATTTATGCTTATGTTCTATTAGTGCAGGGGTGGCCAACCCGCGGCTCTCGAGCCACATGCGGCTCTTTGCCTAGTTTCATGCGGCTCTTCAGTTCATATCGAATTGTATATGTGTGAGTTTGGGGGAGAGCCACTGACTCCTGACTAGTGTTGTACGGTGTACCGATACTTGAAAGGTACCGCGATTCCCTGCCGTTAAAAACGTTACTAATCCTCCGTTTCATTAGTATCGATACTTTAAGAATGACGGGGGAAAGTACTCCGGTGAGAAAGCGCCGTTTAATAAGAGCCGTGTATGATCAGCGCTCTGCTTCCATTCCCTGCACTGCAGCCGTGCCTGCAGTCCCGCCCCTCTCAAGCACGCTCTAAGTCCCTCCCCTCTCAAGCACGCTCTAAGTCCCTCCCCTCTCTCATGCACCCGCTAGCTGCCAGAGCATGTGAGAAAACGAGAAGCATGGCTGCAAGTGGGAGTGCAACTGCCGCTGCGCCTCGGCTTGTTGACAAAAAAGACGCCAGAAGCGACATTTGGAAGTATTTTAGCTATATCTCTGACAGTGAGGGCAAGCCTACGGACACCACGAGGCCCGTCTGTAAGAAATGTATTAATTTTATTTAATACGAATTATTGTCATTTATTTTATTTATTGTTCTCATTGTTTAAAAGTTTGTGTTATGGTTCTGGTGTGAAATAAAGCACGATAATTACATTTAAGACTGTTTCCCTTTTTTTAAGAAAAGTATCGAAAAAGAATCGGAATCGCAATTCTTGACTTGGTATCGAAAACAAAATGTTGGTATCGTGACAACACTAGCTAGCTACTCCTGACAGTTAAACCTGATATTTAGTAGGTCTGTTAAGTATTGAATGCTGATAATTCTGACGTAATTTGGCCGGTCAAAGTTGTTTGGGCTCGGATAAAATCGCTCCGTTACTTTCGTTTCGTCCCGTGTTACTTTCGTCCCGGCTCTCCCTACGTGTGTATGTGTGGTGTCAGGAGTCAGTATGAGAGGATGACAGCGTGTCTAATTTTGATGTGGCCCAAGAGCCAATCACAATAATACCTGTGATGCTGTGAACCAATCACCTTTGAGGGGGGGAAACCTATAGTTGATTAAACACTATCCAGTGTTTCCCCTACCATTGTCTTGGAGGGGCGCTGCACCCCGCCAACGGAGCCCCGCGCCCCCCCTGGAATTCAAGGTGTTTCAAAAATATATATAATTATTATTTTTTATTATATACATAGCACCAAATTGCAAATAATCTATAACTACTGTCACTTTTCACATTGAACATGTGCTCTTTTATTAAATAAACTAAACGCTTTCATTTTAAGTTGTGAGTTTATTGTTTTTGACCCTAAGAAACACTGATGCATTAATCAATACCAATAATCCACAGCTCCTCTCTCTGCTCCAGAGGATTTAAAAAATATATATCCCAATGCCACAAAAATGCATCAGTGACGTGGTTGAAATCTTGTCTCCAGAAAACAAAAAACTGAAACAAGCGGTATCAGTGACTGTGTGTTTGATGTGGCTCTTTGCAGTAAAATAGAAAAAAATTGGCTCTTAACCTCTGACTGGTTGGCCACCCCTGTATTAGTGCATTAAAAAATCATTAAAATCATTAATGAAGTTTCAGCTCAGACCCCACGCTTAATATGTCTCCCCCTGGCCCACCTACATTTCTCCAGGCCCACCCACACAATAATTCCTGGATACGCCACTGCCTGCCTGTGAGACAGAGTCCAACCACACATGTCCAACACATAGGCCTAATAATAATAATAATAATACATTATATTTATAGCCTATAGGCCTAGCGCTTTTCTACAACTCAAAGACGCTTGCACGCTTACACATGTCCTGCAACACACAGCTGCAGCTGCCCAGCTGCTCACTGTTTGTAAAAGTAAATAAATAGTATTTTCATTTCAATAATGTACTTTCTATACCCTGCTTCATAAACAATACTGACATCCCTGTGCTCCTCCGAGTCTGGGGGTCCGGGGATGTGAGGACAGCGCGAGGACACAGACAGGGAGGCTGCTTTACTTCATAAAGGAAATGGCGTCAATATTAACAACACAGGAGCTAAAACGCTTAATAACCTTCATTACGAGAGAGAGAGAGAACATAAGAAAGGTTGACAAAGATGAGGCTGTTAAACGGGCAGCGGATCTGCTGTGTGTAGAGAGAGAGAGCGAGAGAGAGAGAGACGCTGAGCTGCACCGTGCAGCGATCAGCTGATCCGGAGCATAGAAAGAGAGAGAGCTGCGGTCCGCGGGGCTCGGCCTCCCGTCCTCACAACTCTTATTAATCCCGGTACCGGACAATTGTTATTTGTTCCTACTCTGAACCGAGTTTTGCTTCCCAACCCTGCCACTGTGCTACACGTCGTTCTTATTATAAATCCATGGTCCCGCCCCGGTTTAACAGTACAGAAAGCGGCGAGATGCATTTTCTTAGGAAGCAGATCCGAAACTAACATTTCTAAACGAACAATGGCGGACACGGACAATTTGCGAATGACTTCTGCCTTTTGTAAACTGAATGTATCAATCTTTTGTCAATAAATGAGGGCGAAAAACGTCACTTATTTCAATTGACGTGTGTGTGTGTGTGTGTGTGTGTGTGTGTGCGTGCGTGTGTCTCACCTGTGTGCCTCTGGTCGGGGGGCCGCTCAGGGGGAGGGGCTTCACTGAACTCTGTGTTGCAGAGGTCTCTGTTGCAGCAGCAGAACCTGTAGCTTTCAGTCTGGATGTGAGAGGGTGTCGCTGTTACCAGGCAACGGTCGCCATTACACTCCTGCTGGTCCTCAGCGTTAGGCCAGCAGCCTGGGACACAGGAAGCAGGTCTTAAAACTCTATTTACACTAAATTAATCAGGAACTAGACTAGGGATCGACCGATATGGCTTTTTCAAGACCGATAATTAGTAATCAAGGAGACCGATCAATCAATGTTTATTTTATTTGTAATGTTTATTTATATAGCCCAATATCACAAGTTACATTTGTCTCAGTGGTCTTCACAGTGTGTACAGAATATCAGTATGACAATACGACACCCTCTGTCCTTAGACCCTCTGTCCTTAGACCCTCTGTCCTCAGACCCTCTGTCCTCAGACCCTCTGTCCTCAGACCCTCTGTCCTCAGACCCTCTGTCCTTAGACCCTCTGTCCTTAGACCCTCACATCGTACAAGGAAAAACTTCCGGAGAAAACCCACAGTTTAAAGGGAAAAATGGGAGAAACCTCAGGGAGAGCAACAGAGGAGGGATCCCTCTCCCAGGACGGACAGACGTGCAATAGATGCCGTGTGTAAATTGAAAAGATAATACATTTGCAACATAGGTAGTCCAAATGTTTGGAAATGCATGTGTGTATAATAGGAAGATGAATCCACGAGGATATCCATCCAGGACCTATGATCCAGGACCACAGCCACGACTCAAGATCCAGGGCTCGCGATGCAGGACACAGGACCGCAGGATCATCCATGACTCCGGATCTCGGCGTATATAGACACCAAAAAGAAAGACATTTGGGGAAGCTGGGTTAATGGGAACATGAGAGTACACAGGTATAGACAGAGAGAAGGAAGAAGTAAGATATCCCCCGACAAACTAAGCCTATATCAGCAAAACTAGGGGCTGAATCTAATCAGCCCTAACTATAAGCTTTATCAAAAAGGAAGGTCTTAAGCGCACTCTTAAAAACGGATAGGGTGTCTGCCGCCCGAACACAAACTGGAATCTGATTCCACAAATGTGGAGCTTGATAAGAAAAGGCTCTGGCTCCCATTGTACTTTTAGAGACTCTAGGAACAACCAACAACCCTGCATTCTTGGAACGCAATGCCCTAGTAGGACAGTAGGGTATAATGAGTTCTTTAAGGTAAGATGGCGCCTGCCCATTAAGGGCTTTGTAGGCGAGAAGAAGAATTTTAAATTCTATCCTGTGTTCTATAGGGAGCCAGTGTAAGGCAGCCAGAACAGGAGTAATGTGGTCCCTTTTCCTAACTCTGGTTAGTACACAAGCTGCAGCATTTTGAATCAGCTGAAGCCACTTGACTGACTTCTTGGTACACCCTGATAATAAAGAGTTACAATAATCCAGCCTTGAAGTAACAAATGCATGGACTAGTTTCTCTGCATCGTTTTGAGGCAAGATATGCCTGATCTTTGCAATGTTACGTAGATGGAAGTAGGCGGTCCTTGAAATTGATTTTATGTGGGCGTTAAAGGATAAATCCTGATCAAATATAACACCAAGATTCCTTACAGTCTCACTGGAGGCCAAATTAATGCCATCCATAGTTAGTATATCTTTAGATAATTTGTTTCGTAGATTCTTCGGGCCAAGTACAATAACTTCAGTTTTGGTCGTGTTTAACATCAAAAAGTTTAAGGTCATCCACGTTTTTAAATCCTTAAGGCAGTCTTGAATTTTATTTAGATGATTAATTTCATCAGGCTTGATTGATAAATATAGTTGAGTATCATCCGCATAACAATGAAAGTTTACAGAGTGATTCCTTATAATATTGCCTAACGGAAGCATATATAATGTGAACAAAATAGGTCCGAGCACTGAGCCCTGTGGCACTCCATGGCTAACTTTGGTTTGCGTGGAAGATTCATCGTTGACACGTACAAACTGAGAGCGTTCAGATAGATAGGACCTAAACCAGTCTAAAGCAGTTCCCTGTATGCCAACTAAGTGCTCTAGTCTTTGCAATAGGATATCATGGTCGATAGTATCAAATGCAGCACTGAGATCGAGCAAAACAAGAATAGAGACACGTCCCTTGTCAGAGGCTATTAGAATGTCATTTGTGACTTTAACCAGAGCTGTCTCTGTGCTATGATGTGTTCTAAAGCCAGACTGAAAATCTTCAAATAAATCATTGTTTTTTAAGTAATCACACAACTGTTTTGCGACCGCTTTCTCAAGAATTTTTGAGAGCAACGGAAGATTGGAAATAGGTCTATAGTTGGCTAAAACCTCTGGATCGAGGTTGTGCTTTTTAAGAAGCGGTTTTATCACTGCTACTTTGAATGATTGTGGAACATAGCCTGATAATAAAGACATATTCATAATATTTAATAAATAAGTGCTAATTAATGGAAAAACTTCCTTCAACAGCTTAGTTGGAATTGGGTCTAACATACACGTTGATGGTTTAGAAGAGAGAATCATTGAATTTAATTGTTCAAGGTTTATGGCTGAAAAGCATTCTAGTTTACTATCTAGTGTAATATTAGAACTTACGTGTCCGGGAGCTGTTGATAACACTATACTGGTCAAAGGCAAGAGGTCATTCATTTTGTTTCTAAGAGTAACAATGTTATCGTTAAAAAAGCACATAAAATCATTACTACTGAGTGCTATGGGAATAGAAGGCTCAATCGAGCTGTGGCTTTCTGTCAGCCTGGCTACAGTGCTGAAAAGAAATCTTGCATTATTCTTATTCTCATCTATTAATGAAGAGTAGTAGGCTGCTCTCGCTTTACGCAGTGCTTTCTTATATTCATTGAGAGTAATATGCCAAATTAAACGAGATTCTTCAAGTTTAGTGGAACGCCATATCCTTTCAAGTTGTCTCGACTTTTGCTTTATTTTGCGGGTTTGGGCATTATGCCATGGAGCTAATCTATGTTGTTTTATTTTCTTCTTTTTCAAAGGAGCAACAGAGTCTAATTTTATTCGCAGCGCATCTGTAGCACTATCAACAACATGATCAATTTGGGGTGGTGTACATTTTGTATACGTTTCCTCCCTTACATGCAGACATGCTATCGAGTTAAGTATTGGTGGAATCTCTTCCTTCAATTTGGCTATAGCACTAACAGATAGGTTTCTGCTGCAGGAGCTTTTGACTAATGCTTTGTAGTCTCGTAACAGTACTTCAAAAGTTACTAAGAAATGGTCGGATAAAGCAGGATTATGCGGTTCGACTAATAGTTTCTCAATTTCAATACCATAAGTCAGAACAAGGTCGAGAGTGTGATTATAGCAGTGGGTTGGTTTATTTACACTCTGACAGAAACCAACAGAATCTAATATAGAGTTAAATGCAACAGTAAGGCTATTCTTATCATCGTCAACATGAATATTAAAGTCACCTACGATAATTACTTTATCTGTTTTAAGAACCAAAGTTGATAAAAACTCAGAGAATTCAGATAAGAATTCTGAATAAGGACCTGGTGCACGGTACACTGTAACAAATAAGATTGGCTGCAAAGTTTTCCAGGTCGGATGCGTAAGACTAAAAACGAGACTTTCAAAGGAGGTATAATTTAATTTTGGTTTAGTATTGATAAGTAAACTTGAGTCAAAGATGGCTGCAACTCCACCTCCTCGGCCCGTGCCTCGGGCAATATGAGTATTGATATGGCTGGGTGGAGTGGCCTCATTTATGCTGACATATTCTTCATGTCTCAACCAAGTTTCAGTGAGACAGCATATATCAATATTATAATCTGATATTAAATCATTTACCAATATTGCTTTAGATGCTAGAGATCTTATGTTTAAGAGACCACATTTAATATTCCTGTTTTGTTGCACTGTAGTAGTTGTTACATTTACTTTGATTAAGTTATTATGTATGACACCTCTATTAGGTTTTACCTTAACTTGTCCTTGGGCAGACACACACACCGCTAATATTGGGTATTTTATTGGGTTCGGGATTCCTATGGATGACTGCCTAGGAGAGAGCGCAGAGAAGACTGCGTAAGACTGCGACTCCGCCTCCTGGTCTCAACTCCAGTTTGTCATGGATTAAGTCCACAAAGCCCTGAAATGAGATTTGCACCTTCCAAAGTAGGATGAATGCCGTCTCTCTTAATCAGACCAGCTTTTCCCCAGAAGGCTGTCCAATTATTTACGAAGCCCACATTGTTTGCTGGGCACCACCAAGACAACCAGCGCTGAAATGATGACATGCGGCTATACATGTCATCATTGATTAGATTGGGGAGGGGACCAGAGAAGATTACGGTGTACGACATTGTTTTAGCATAACTACACACCGACTCCAATCGATAACCGATATTTGAAACCGATATACATTTGCAGTAAAATCAGAAAATCTTGGTGTCAACATGTAGAATAACACAAACTCCAACACAACTTCTTTGAAATGCATTTAAGCATATATTATGTTTAATGAACTTTTAAATATGTTACAACTGGTTTCCTCTGTGCCCTTTTCTTTAGTGCAGCCATCTGCAATGAGTTAGAGAGACAGAGAGTTAAAAGTGGGGCTGCAGGCTGACATGCTTAACTAACAATAATGCTTAATTTATTATATCAAAATAATGGCTGTCTATCTAGCATACAATCCCAATAAGCAGCTAGCAACTGTAAAACACTAGTGCTAGCTAATGTTGTTAGTCTAGGAGCCTCACTTCTAATATGTTGCTAAACATTAGCTTGATACATGTTGGCTAGCTAATGAGCTTCACATATCAACCTGAAAAACTGCGAGGCTTCACTCGCAGCCCCCCCCGCCGCACCACAGTGACTCCACTGCGAGACGCTGCACGCACCCCCAACTCTGACTGACTTCCCGCGTCCCTGTGTAACTGATATAATTGGATCATAAGATCGTGGTGTTTTTGCAACTTCGGCTTTCAACTGACTTACCTTCGAAACACATGTATGGCTCTGCCGCTCAGCGCTGCTGCTCGCTTCTGTCTGCGTTCTTTCACTCCTGCCTGTAATCTGAGAAGGTCCCGGCTCTCTGGCTCCCGCCTGGAAAATCTTCAGTGTTCATTGACACTTCAGTAATAGCCTATCAGATAGCGCTGTGGGCGGGACATTGCTCGTGTACACAGAGTGGTGACTGCAGCCAGAGAAACGGCCGCATCAGAGCCGAAGTTTTATCGGCAATTTGATTAAAAAAAGGCCGATACCGATAATCGGTCAAATGCGGAATATCGGCCCCGATAATCGGAAGAGTCTCAGGCTCTCTTCAGATTCTAGAGGTATAAGTATCATCACTGAGTGATCAGAACTCAGGGCAGTGAAGGCAAACCCAGACAACACACAACGTAGCTTTACTGAGCCAAAACGGCAAATATGTCTTACCTTTGCTGTTTTCTGACCAAAAGTTCTGATCAATGGCATTACAATGATAAAAACACTGCTGAAGGTTAGTCCAATGTGTCTGTGTCACTTTGAAATGATTTCTGATAAGCCATCAGCATATTTATAAGCCTAGTTTTAGCTCAGGGTTTAACAGGTTAAGACTCGTTGGAACTCTTTGGGACTTTTTAAAGGCTGTTTAAGACTCTATACATCTCTGTGTGTGTGTGTGTGTGTGTGTGTGTGTGTGTGTGTGTGTGTGTGTGTGTGTGTGTGTGTGTGTGTGTGTGTGTGGTTTTATCACCTTGCCCCTCCAGATGTATTTCCCCATCTGGTCTCTTTTGCCACACTCCATAGCAGCGGGATCCGTGGATGCAGCGCACCGTGCCGTTCTCCTGCACCTCTCCTCGCTCATTGGCTGCCGTGCTGTGAGGCTCCAACGCCTGCGGCTGCTCCGTGAAGGCACACTCTCTGACCTGGAGACCTGAACACACATGTAATAACACACACCTGTAGACCTGAACACACTCTCTGGCCCCCACCTGGAGACCTGAACACACACACACATGTAGACCTGAACACACACATGTAGACCTGAACACACACATGTAGACCTGAACACACATACATGTAGACCTGAACACACACACATGTAGACCTGAACACACTCTCTGGCCCCCACCTGGAGACCTGAACACACACACATGTAGACCTGAACACACACATGTAGACCTGAACACACACATGTAGACATGAACACACACACATGTAGACATGAACACACACACACACACATGTAGACCTGAACACACACATGTAGACCTGAACACACACATGTAGACCTGAACACACTCTCTGGCCCCCACCTGGAGACCTGAACACACACACATGTAGACCTGAACACACACATGTAGACCTGAACACACACACATGTAGACCTGAACACACACACATGTAGACCTGAACACACACACATGTATACCTGAACACACACATGTAGACCTGAACACACATGTAGACCTGAACACACACACATGTAGCCCTGAACACACTCTCTGGCCCCCACCTGGAGACCTGAACACACACACATGTAGACCTGAACACACACATGTAGACCTGAACACACACACATGTAGACCTGAACACACACACATGTAGACCTGAACACACACACATGTAGACCTGAACACATTCTCTGGCCCCCACCTGGAGACCTGAACACACACACATGTAGACCTGAACACACACATGTAGACCTGAACACACACACATGTAGACCTGAACACACACATGTAGACCTGAACACACACATGTAGACATGAACACACACACATGTAGACCTGAACACACACATGTAGACCTGAACACACACACATGTAGACCTGAACACACACATGTAGACCTGAACACACATGTAGATCTGAACACACACACATGTAGACCTGAACACACACATGTAGACATGAACACACACACATGTAGACCTGAACACACACATGTAGACATGAACACACACACATGTAGACCTGAACACACACATGTAGACATGAACACACACACACACACACACACATGTAGACCTGAACACACACATGTAGACATGAACACACACACATGTAGACATGAACACACACACACACACACACACACACACACACACACACATGTAGACCTGAACACACACACATGTAGACCTGAACACACACACATGTAGACATGAACACACACACACACACATGTAGACCTGAACACACACACATGTAGACATGAACACACACATGTAGACCTGAACACACACATGTAGACCTGAACACACACATGTAGACCTGAACACACATGTAGACCTGAACACACATGTAGACATGAACACACACACACGTAGACATGAACACACACACATGTAGACCTGAACACACACATGTAGACCTGAACACACACATGTAGACCTGAACACACATGTAGACCTGAACACACATGTAGACATGAACACACACATGTAGACATGAACACACACATGTAGACCTGAACACACACATGTAGACCTGAACACACACATGTAGACCTGAACACACACATGTAGACCTGAACACACATGTAGACCTGAACACACATGTAGACATGAACACACACATGTAGACCTGAACACACACATGTAGACATGAACACACACATGTAGACCTGAACACACATGTAGACCTGAACACACATGTAGACCTGAACACACACACATGTAGACCTGAACACACATGTAGACCTGAACACACACATGTAGACATGAACACACACATGTAGACCTGAACACACATGTAGACCTGAACACACACACATGTAGACCTGAACACACACATGTAGACATGAACACACACATGTAGACCTGAACACACATGTAGACATGAACACACACACATGTAGACCTGAACACACATGTAGACCTGAACACACACACATGTAGACCTGAACACACATGTAGACCTGAACACACACACATGTAGACATGAACACACACACATGTAGACCTGAACACACACATGTAGACCTGAACACACACACATGTAGACATGAACACACCACATGTAGACCTGAACACACATGTAGACCTGAACACACATGTAGACCTGAAAACACACACATTAGACATGAACACACACACATGTAGACCTGAACACACATGTAGACCTGAACACACATGTAGACATGAACACACACATGTAGACCTGAACACACACATGTAGACCTGAACACACACATGTAGACATGAACACACACATGTAGACCTGAACACACATGTAGACCTGAACACACATGTAGACCTGAACACACATGTAGACCTGAACACACACATGTAGACCTGAACACACACATGTAGACATGAACACACACATGTAGACCTGAACACACACATGTAGACCTGAACACACACACATGGGTTTCCGCTAGGATTTTTTCTCGCCGGTCAAATGTCCGGGCAGAATTTATTTTACCGGACACATTTGAAACTTACCGGTCACGTTTCAATAATAATAGTAAGAGTTGTGTAGCAGAGTTTCCGTTAGCAGGTCATTACCGGACTCTGAGCAGATATGCTTCAGTTTAAAACTCAGTTCACAGGGCTCATTTTTATATTGCTTCAGTTTATAATCGTAACAGATCGAAAAATTCAGATCCATTTTTCAATAAATGATTCCACCAACAACAAACAACATAAATATTACATTCAAACAAACTACTTGTAGTAGATAACGTACATTATTCAAAAGTTTACATTAACTTTGAATAATAACACGGGAGAAACGGATCCTCTCTTTTCCCCTCTCCCTCTCTCTCTCCTGACAGCCCGTCAGTTTCTCATGCAGCTCCTGCAGCTCGCTAAACAGAGGGCGGGGCTTCAGGTGATCATGCAGAGCTGCGTGTCTCGGTCAGACTCAGCAGCTGATCTGATCTCTCGCGTGTCTGGTTACACTTCACTCGCGTTTATGTCCATATCGATCAGATCCAGCTCTCCTGATCGTTCTTTATAGAGAGCACCGATCAAACTATTAAGAGTGAATATCGGCCGATAATGACCGGCGGCTGATCTATCGGAGCATCCCTAATTATTACCAGACATTTTTGACCGGCAGGTTTTGAATTTACCGGTTTTTAATAAATTTTACCAGCTAAAAACCGGTAATTACCGGCTAACGGAAACCTTGATGTAGACATGAACACACACACATGTAGACCTGAACACACATGTAGACATGAACACACACACATGTAGACCTGAACACACATGTAGACATGAACACACACAGGTAGACCTGAACACACATGTAGACATGAACACACACACATGTAGACCTGAACACACACAGGTAGACCTGAACACACATGTAGACATGAACACACACACATGTAGACCTGAACACACACATGTAGACCTGAACACACATGTAGACATGAACACACACACATGTAGACCTGAACACACACATGTAGACCTGAACACACATGTAGACATGAACACACACACATGTAGACCTGAACACACACATGTAGACATGAACACACACATGTAGACCTGAACACACACACATGTAGACATGAACACACACACATGTAGACCTGAACACACATGTAGACCTGAACACACACATGTAGACCTGAACACACACACATGTAGACCTGAACACACACACATGTAGACATGAACACACACACATGTAGACATGAACACACACACACACACATGTAGACCTGAACACACACATGTAGACATGAACACACACACACATGTAGACCTGAACACACACATGTAGACATGAACACACACACATGTAGACATGAACACACACACATGTAGACATGAACACACACATGTAGACCTGAACACACACACACATATAGACATGAACACACACACACACATGTAGACCTGAACACACACATGTAGACCTGAACACACACATGTAGACCTGAACACACACACATGTAGACATGAACACACACATGTAGACATGAACACACACACATGTAGACATGAACACACACATGTAGACCTGAACACACACATGTAGACCTGAACACACACACATGTAGACATGAACACACACATGTAGACCTGAACACACACATGTAGACCTGAACACACACACATGTAGACATGAACACACACATGTAGACATGAACACACACACATGTAGACATGAACACACACACATGTAGACATGAACACACACACATGTAGACATGAACACACACACATGTAGACATGAACACACACACATGTAGACATGAACACACACACATGTAGACATGAAAGAATCATTCAGGAAAGCCAGTGGAAGGAACACTCGACACATATCATGAAAATCTGCTGCTGAGATTAACATGTGGTCACTGTGAGGAGACACTGTCTGTTTAGTCTGCTGTAACTAACACACACACACACACCACACACACACACACACACACACACACACACACACACACACACACACACACACACACACACACACACACACACACACACACACACACACACACACACAATGAGAGGAAGGTGGAATGTGTGCTTCCTCGTCTTATCAAGCACATCACAACAAAACACAAAAACGGACAGACTGGCTGACGACAGTGTGTGTGTGTGTGTGTGTGTGTGTGTGTGTGTGTGTGTGTGTGTGTGTGTGTGTGTGTCATGAGTTAATTGCAGTAGTGATTCATTTTGATCTGTGTTCCTGTAACACACCCATAGATTTCCTTCCATAGTACAATACATACTTTTTTCTTTAACCTTAATATAACTAGGCAGAAAGCTAAACTAGAATAACGGCCCGTCCACACACAGGCATGAACAAAATCTTGAAAAATCTTGATGCTGGGCGTGTCTGAAGCTTGGCAATGTTTTGCGACCAACAACCAATCACATGAATCTCCCGCCCCCGGCATACAAAGCAATAGCAATGTTAAAACGAAGTAAACTGGATATAAACTCCCCAAACAGACGAAAACCTACCAGTTTCCCCCACTGTCTCTGCCACCTCCCTCCGGTTTGTATCCCGGTAATAGTCTGGTCGTAAAGAACCGGGTGATTTGCTACCGTAATTTCTCCTTTGGAATATGAGGAAATGAACTGCGGTCTGGCTCTCCCAGCTTGCACGCGGTTTGATTGGCTAGCGCTTGTACTGGCGGGATTTGCATAAATGGGATTTGATTGGCTGATGCCAGCTTCGAAAGCATCGGGAGCATCAAAAGTTGAACATTGCTCAACTTTTGATGCTCACGATGCTTGCAAAGCCATGCTGCGCTCCCCACAATGCAGTTCGGCGAAGATTCAAAATCTTCTACGTCACCCCATTCAAATGAATGGGCGAATCTTTGAAAGATTTTTTTCATGCCTGTGTGTGGACGGGCCGTAACGGTTTCCTTCTAACTCAGTGCTTGTGCTAAGCTAGGCTAGCAGTTTACCTCTGCCTCAGTGCTTGATGCTAAGCTAAACTAACAGTTTCCCTCTGCTTCTAGTGTTTGTGCTAAGCTAGGCTAGCAGTTTACCTCTGCCTCAGTGCTTGATGCTAAGCTAAACTAACAGTTTCCCTCTGCTTCTAGTGTTTGTGCTAAGCTAGGCTAGCAGTTTCCCTCTGCTTCTAGTGTTTGTGCTAAGCTAGGCTTACAGTTTCCCTCTGCTTCTAGTGTTTGTGCTAAGCTAGGCTAGCAGTTTCCCTCTGCTTCTAGTGTTTGTGCTAAGCTAGGCTAGCAGTTTCCCTCTGCTTCTAGTGTTTGTGCTAAGCTAGGCTAGCAGTTTCCCTCTGCTTCTAGTGTTTGTGCTAAGCTAGGCTAGCAGTTTCCCTCTGCTTCTAGGGTTTGTGCTAAGCTAGGCTAGCAGTTTCCCTCTGCTTCTAGTGTTTGTGCTAAGCTAGGCTAGCAGTTTCCCTCTGCTTCTAGTGTTTGTGCTAATTTAGGCTAACAGTTTCCCTCTGCTTCTAGTGTTTGTGCTAAGCTAGGCTAACAGTTTCCCTATGCTTTTAGTGTTCGTGCTAAGCTAGGCTAACAGTTTCCCTATGTCGAAGTGCTGCTTGATGCTAAGCTAGCTGAATGAGTGTGTTGTGATGATATGAAGAAGTGTCTGAACTGACCGATGGCAGCAGGAAGAAGCAGGAAACACACTGCTAACACGGAGGCCATGTTAGATCCTCAGGTTTAATGGCTGCTGACTTCACTCCTCCACGGCATCTCTGATCCAGGTGAGACCTGAAGTAAACACACCTTTAAACAGAAACACAGGAAACATCAGAGACTGGAGAGGAGCAGTGTGTTAGCCACTTAGCGACTGGTCTGACACACAGAGGTCTTTAATGTCCGTCCGTATTATAACCAATCAGATTCCTTTATACATGCTGCATTCTATGGGATTAGTTTTGTATCATAAAGATAAAGCAACACTTTCTCAGAATAAAGCAAAACTATGAGTTTAAAAGAAAAAAAAACTGAGTCAAGCAAAATAAAATACATTTAAAAAATAAAACTATAAGTTGCAAACAAATCATTTGTGTAATCATGTAAACTATAAGTATTTTTTCATTTGTTTTAACATAGGTTTTTGTTTGCAGTTCTTGTTTCTTCTTTCTCAATGGTCAGACTTTTGCTCTCGCTGCAGCTCTCTCTTTTGCGCTCCCTCAGTTAGTGGGAATGCTGTGAACAGCATTCCCACTAACTGTTATTCTACGGACATCGCAGAAACTCCGTTCAAACATCAAAACGTTCAGCTCGGTCGGGAATCGATGGCTTTTACTTTTCTCATTCATAACTTTCATAATTCCAGAGATACATCCCATAATACATCACATTTTTAACATTGGAGGAAATCTTCAGACTTCAACAAATCTTCATGCGATTTCAACTGCAACTGTTCATTCATACTTTCACTCAGAAACCTCATTCCAACTTTCAAATGTTACAAATCTTTCTGACATTATTCGTGTGAAACAACTTTTAAATCTGATTCTTACTTTTAGAGATATTAACATTTGTTCAGACCTTGTTTTCGAGGTTTTCTTCACATTTTAACATTAACAAGCGTGACTCAGTCATCTTTCGGCTAAAAAAGCATTTAAATACCGCATTTAAAATCTGATGAACTCAGTGTGCATCTGGACCGGGTGACGACATTACCTATTGACGCAGCAAGCACTGTAAGTTATATTCTTGTTTAATTAGACTTCTCTGTTTCATTTATTCTACTCTGTATAATTGTTCTGTAGTTATTGTAGCTAAAACGGCGCTTTTGAGAGATTTTAAATCTCAGATCTGCTCAGGCGAAACCTGCTACACAGGTCTCAGCACTCAAGCCTGCATTACAATATAGGCAGGGCCAGTCTACTATCGCCCATCAGCTGTAGATAGTTAACTAATTAGAGGGGCGTGGCCCTACAGCTGTGAGAACTCAGCAATCAGGCGTCCATTTTAGGTAGCTCTTTCCTGGAGCGTCAGCTTAAGCGTCAGACAGCCGAAGACTGAAAGACATTAGAGTCCTACGGGAGTCAAAGACTGACAAAGACATTGGAGTCCTGCGGGAGTCAAAGACTGACAAAGACATTGGAGTCCTGCGGGAGTCAAAGACTGACAAAGACATTAGAGTCCTGCGGGAGTCACGAGGGAGGCAAAGAGGAGGCAAATCCTACTCCTATTGAGCTGGTGTCTTATTTCTCTTTTCTTTAGTTTTCTAGCCCCTCAGGCTATAATCATGTGTATTTTCTCCATTCCTGTTCATGTGTCTTCTCGCAATTATCACTGGCCCCGTGTATCTCCTAATCGCTATAACCGGCCTGCTCTCGTCTATCCCACGTGCTCCACTGAGATCCAACATCTAGTTTCAGGCGGCCTGTGGAACTGCCAGTCAGCTGTTCCTAAGGCTGACTTCATCTCTGGCTACACCTCCCTGCAGTCTCTGGATTTCCTTGCTCTCACTGAGACCTGGATTACTCGAACCAACACATCCACCCCAGCAGCTCTCTCCACAGCATATTCCTTCTCCCATACACCCAGACCCACTGGCAGAGGAGGTGGCACTGGTCTCCTGCTCTCTCCCAAATGGAGCTTTTCCCTCTTCAAGCTACCTAACTTCACTCCTTCCACCTTTGAATTCCATGCCGTCACAGTAACCCATCCTATACAGTTAACCATTGTTGTTCTCTACCGTCCACCAGGCGCCTTGGGGGACTTCTTGGAGGAATTAGATCATCTCCTCTCACACATCCCTGAAACTGGCCCTCCCGCTGTACTTCTCGGAGACTTCAACCTCCAGACGGGGAAGATAGACGAACTAACATCTCTGTTAACCGCCTTTGCTTTCTCACTGTCTCCATCCCCACCAACTCATAAAGCTGGCAATGTCCTTGATCTCATATTCTCAAGGAACTGCGCTACTTCTAACCTCTCTGTAAACCCGCTCCACACATCCGATCACTTCTTCATTTCATTCTCTCCACCCCTTTCCAAACATAACAAACTAATCTGTTCTCATCCTGCACTTGTCCGCCGTAACCTTCGTTCCCTCTCCCCCTCTACCTTTGCCTCATCGGTGCTCTCAGCCCTCCCTTCCTCTGACTCGTTCCAACTCCTGCCTCCAAACTCTGCTGCAGAAACTCTCCTCTCTACTCTCTCATCCACTCTGGACTCGCTCTGTCCTCTCACATCTCGGCAGGCTCGTCAGTCCCCTCCTGCTCCCTGGCTAAATGATGCACTGCGTGCTAATAGAACCGTCCTTAGGGCAGCAGAGCGGAAACGGTGGAAATCCAAACACCGTGACGACCTCCTAACCTATCAGGCTCTCCTCTCCTCTTTCTCTGCTTCGATCTCTCAGACAAAAAGCACTTTCTTTCAAGATAAGATCCAATCTTCCTATTCCAATCCTAAAAAACTATTTTCCATCTTCTCCTCCCTCTTGGACCCTCCAAAAGCTCCTCCCCCCCTCCTCACTTCTGTCAAGCGACTTCGTTACCCACTTTGAAAAAAAGGTTGATGATATTCGCTCTTCTTTTTCTGACTCACCTCTACTCACCGCTGGGTCACCAGACCCTCCTTCCACCAACACACTTACCTCCTTTTCCCCTCTCTCTCCAAGTGAGGTTCTTACCCTCATTACCTCTGCCCGCCCTACCACCTGTCCTCTGGACCCTATCCCTTCAAACCTCCTTCAGACTATCGCTCCTGATATTCTACCGTTTCTCACCCATTTCATCAACACTTCTCTAACTTCTGGTCACTTTCCAAACAGTCTCAAGGAGGCAAGAGTAAACCCTCTCCTAAAGTAACCCACTCTCAACCCGTCTGATGTTATAAACTACAGGCCTGTCTCTCTCCTCCCGTTCCTGTCTAAATCACTTGAACGCGCTGTCTTTAAACAACTCTCCTGTTATCTCAATCAGAACAACCTTCTGGATCCGCACCAGTCTGGTTTCAAGGCAGGTCACTCCACAGAAACTGCTCTCATTGCTGTCACGGAGGAACTGCACACTGCCAAAACTGCATCCCTTTCCTCTGTCATCATCCTATTGGACCTGTCTGCCGCATTCGACACGGTGAATCATCAGATCCTCCTCCGCACTCTCCAAGAACTTGGAGTTTCAGGCTCTGCACTTTCCCTCCTCACCTCATACCTGAAAGACCGTACCTACAGGGTGACTTGGAGAGGGTCCGAGTCCGACCCTTGTCAATTAACTACAGGGGTCCCTCAGGGCTCTGTTCTTGGTCCCCTCCTCTTCTCCCTGTACACAAACTCGCTCGGATCAGTCATTAGCCCGCATGGTTTTTCATACCACTGCTACGCTGACGACACCCAATTAATTCTGTCCTTTCCCCGCTCAGAGACCCAGGTTGTCGCACGCATCTCTGCTTGTCTAGCTGACATCTCTCAGTGGATGTCTGCTCATCACCTCAAGCTCAACCTTGACAAGACTGAGCTGCTCTTCCTTCCGGGAAAAGATTGTCCCACTCTTGACCTAACAATCAACATCGGCCCCTCTGTTGTTTCCCCGACTCAGACTGCAAGGATTCTGGGTGTGACCCTAGATAACAACCTGTCCTTCACTGCAAACATCGCTGCTACAACCCGTTGCTGCAGATACACGCTTTACAACATCAGGAAGATACGTCCCCAGCTGACACAGAAAGCGACTTAGGTTCTGGTCCAGGCTCTCGTCATCTCACGCCTAGACTACTGCAACTCCCTCCTGGCTGGTCTACCTGCATGTGCCATCCGACCTCTGCAGCTCATCCAGAATGCAGCGGCTCGTCTGGTCTTCAACCTTCCTAAATTTTCCCACACCACTCCGCTCCTCCGCTCCCTTCACTGGCTTCCGGTAACTGCTAGAATCCACTTCAAGACACTGGTACTTGCGTACCATGCTGCGAATGGATCTGGCCCTTCCTACATCCAGGACATGGTTAAACCGTACACCCCAGCGCGTGCATTACGCTCTGCATCAGCCAAACGACTCGCTGCACCCTCGCTGCGAGGGGGACCCAAGTTCCCATCAGCAGAAACACGTGGGTTTGCTATCCTGGCTCCAAGATGGTGGAATGAGCTCCCCATTGACATCAGGACAGCAGATAGCTTAAACATCTTCCGGCGCAAACTGAAAACTCATCTCTTTCGACTCCACTTCGAGCGATAGAACTATTAAAAAAGCACTTTTATACTAATAAAGGACTGGCTTATCTAAAGCCAGTTGAGTAGCACTTGAAATGTTTGGCTCTATGAAACCTGATGTACTTTATGATTCTGTTTTCTTCAAGGTTGTGTCTTCCTGGTCGAATGCACTTATTGTAAGTCGCTTTGGATAAAAGCCTCAGCTAAATGTAATGTAATGTAATGTAATGTAATAACTAGAGTGTGTGATGTCACAGCTAGAGGGTGAGAAATCTTGAAATTTGCCTTCATATATATTTTTTAAACTGCCATAATTCCAAAACCCTACATTCCTGAGACATCATTGTTCATGACAAACGTAGGAAAACATCTCGTAGCTTGAGAAATGACAAATAATTAAGCAAAAATAATTCAACAAAATGCCTCTTGAGGGCATGAAGTGACCAAAACGTTCAACATGCCTCCATTGAAGCCCATTGTAATTTCAGGCAGATATTTCCTCACGGTAGCAGCCGCACACCTTTAGTTAAACTGCCAAAAAGGCCACATTATTAACCCGAAACTACACAACAATTACACTTCAGATGCTCAACTTCCTTGACATGCTTCACGTTTTGAAATGTCACAGATATCTGTTAAGGTTCTTCCACAAAACGTTCACATGTAAGAGGTTCATCTCTCATTCAGAACAATGGAAACCTGTGATCTCTACAGAGCTCGTTAGCTCAACGATAAACACCTGTGCAATGGAACACGATGATGTCATCGCTCCAGCTGACATGCTCAGACTTCAGGTAGCAGTGTGCCAACAGTCCAGCCGTGAAGACATCTCAGAGACACACACTCTCTCTTCAGGTAGCAGTGTGCCAACAGTCCAGCCGTGAAGACATCTCAGAGACACACACTCTCTCTTCAGGTAGCAGTGTGCCAACAGTCCAGCCGTGAAGACATCTCAGAGACACACACTCTCTCTTCAGGTAGCAGTGTGCCAACAGTCCAGCCGTGAAGACATCTCAGAGACACACACTCTCTCTTCAGGTAGCAGTGTGCCAACAGTCCAGCCGTGAAGACATCTCAGAGACACACACTCTCTCTTCAGGTAGCAGTGTGCCAACAGTCCAGCCGTGAAGACATCTCAGAGACACACACTCTCTCTTCAGGTAGCAGTGTGCCAACAGTCCAGCCGTGAAGACATCTACGGGACAGTTTGGAGAGTTCTTCAAATGCCGTTGCCATGGCAACACAATGCTCGCCTTGAAACACGGTTTTCTCATAGCTTCAGTGAAAATACTCCAAGCAGCCCAGAACTTCACAGGTTTGGTAACGATGCAGCCATCAATGCATCTAAGCGTAGTATGGGGTGTCATCAAATGCCGTTGCCACTCGCCATGAAACACGATGAGGCTGTAAGTCCAATGGACACGGTCCAATCGTCCCCCAATCTTCACTTGTATATCACCGGTCCATGCCTCAACAGCTCTACGCCAACTCTGAGATCTCACCATATGCCGTTTCCATGGAAACGCATCCCTCGCCATAAAACATGATGTCGCTATAACTCCTATGAAAATGTTCAAAAAGTGCTCAAACGTCACATGTGTGCTAACAGTCCAGCCGTGAAGACATCTACGAGACACTTTTGAGATTTATTCAAATGCCGTTGCCATGGCAACACAATGCTCGCCATGAAACACGGCTTTCTCATAACTTCAGTGAAAATACTCCAAACGCCACAAAACTTCACAGGTTTGTTAACGATACAGCCATCAACGCATCTAAGCGTATTATGGGGTGTCATCAAATGCTGTTGCCATGGTGACAGATCATTCGCCATCAAGTTAGTTCAGAAGTTTGCAGTTCAAATATTCTGCTTTTCCAAGCCTTTTTACTTTATTTTCTTCTCTTATCACACATTCAAGCCCCCTGTGTTCATGTATCATTTCAATCTAAATTATTCACTTTCTTCTTACACATTACATTTCAGCATAGTAGTTTAGCGTCAGCTTTTCAGCATAAAGCATTCCCACTAGCAATTTCTTCAGGAATTGCATTCTCTAGTTTTTTGTTTGAGATTCTGACACAAACCTCCCAGGTGGGCGGGACTTTCAGGGGTGCGTCCCCATTGGCTACTCAGTTTTTGAGTGACAGCCCAGTCCTCCAGCGATTGTACAGTGCAGGCAGCTGCGGTGCGGTAGCTAGCTGAGCATGGACAGAAGACCCCCAGAAGAACCAGCATTTCAATTATTATAATACTACAAGTGAAAATATATGTAAGTATTGATCATTTGTGCTATACGGTCTGTTGCTTTATTGTGTTAAGTGAGAAGTAAAGCTGTGCTATGAAAGTTAGCTTGTGCTACCTTTAGATCCATAACAATGCAAGCTAAGTAGCCTAATAGTTAGCTACATAGCTAGCAGTGAGTGAGCGTTCAGACACCGGCGCACACACTCAAACGGACTCGTGTGCCTGACTCTACCAACAGGCTTTCATGATTCTGTTTAGATATGCAAGTATAAGCCATGATAGCTTATTTTATTAACATGCTAATTTGATATGAAAATCAATGGAGGCTGAGTTAACTTTGTAGGAAAACCTACCGTCCATGAGCTGTGTTTTATTTGTTAACTTCATATTTTTCATTTCCTAAAACATTTATTTTCCTCTCATGTTAACAGCGTGGATCATAGAGACAGCGTGGATCACAGAGACAGCGTGGATCACAGAGACAGCGTGGATCACAGAGACAGCGTGGATCACAGAGACAGCGTGGATCACAGAGACAGCGTGGATCACAGAGACAGCGTGGATCACAGAGACAGCGTGGATCACAGAGACAGCGTGGATCACAGAGACAGCGTGGATCACAGAGACAGCGTGGATCACGAGACAGCGTGGATCACTGAGACAGCGTGGATCACAGAGACAGCGTGGATCACAGAGACAGCGTGGATCACTGAGACAGCGTGGATCACAGAGACAGCGTGGATCACTGAGACAGCGTGGATCATAGAGACAGCGTGGATCACAGAGACAGCGTGGATCACAGAGACAGCGTGGATCACTGAGACAGCGTGGATCACAGAGACAGCGTGGATCACAGAGACAGCGTGGATCACAGAGACAGCGTGGATCACAGAGACAGCGTGGATCACAGAGACAGCGTGGATCACAGAGACAGCGTGGATCACTGAGACAGCGTGGATCACAGAGACAGCGTGGATCACAGAGACAGCGTGGATCACTGAGACAGCGTGGATCACTGAGACAGCGTGGATCACTGAGACAGCGTGGATCATAGAGACAGCGTGGATCATAGAGACAGCGTGGATCACAGAGACAGCGTGGATCACTGAGACAGCGTGGATCACAGAGACAGCGTGGATCACTGAGACAGCGTGGATCACAGAGACAGCGTGGATCACAGAGACAGCGTGGATCACAGAGACAGCGTGGATCACAGAGACAGCGTGGATCACTGAGACAGCGTGGATCACTGAGACAGCGTGATCACAGAGACAGCGTGGATCACTGAGACAGCGTGGATCACAGAGACAGCGTGGATCACAGAGACAGCGTGGATCACAGAGACAGCGTGGATCACAGAGACAGCGTGGATCACAGAGACAGCGTGATCACAGAGACAGCGTGGATCACAGAGACAGCGTGGATCACAGAGACAGCGTGGATCACAGAGACAGCGTGGATCACAGAGACAGCGTGGATCATTGAGACAGTGGTAGTGCTGTAGCGACGCGTCGATGACGTCGACGCGTCGACTTCAAAATATCGTCGACGACATATTTCCGCGTCGACGCGTCGCTACACACACGTGGGTCACCCAAAGCAACAAGCAGTTCGCAATCGCACTTCAAACACAATGGAGACTGAAACGGCTACCACCTCCTCCTCACAGGATTGCGCACGAAGCCCCCAAACGACAACATCTCACCCTAGGTCTTCAAAAGCATGGGAATATTTTAAAGTTAGTCCAAAACGCAAAGATATTTATATATTTATATCTCACTGAGACTGCTGCATAGCATAGCAGAAGCAGCAGCTAGCTGTGGTGGCTACCATTAGCAGCTAGCATTTGCGCCGATTTTTACATAAAATGGAATTATGGATTATAAATTCAATCATTTTTTTATACATAGACGTTAAAAACCTATGGATTAACCGATTCAGCCGCGTTTTTTCTCATTGTATTGCCATTGAACACGTCTTTTGATCAGATTACGGTGGTGAGACGATCTCCCGAGAAGCTCTGTGAAGGTACGTGTTGTGATGACTGTATTTGCTTCCCCTGTCGCGAGTCCGGATCACTCAGTGATGATACTATATACCTACATAATCTGTGGAGTCTCAGCTTTAATCGGATATCTTGTATGTGCAGCTACGATAAGTAATAAGGGTACTTTTTTCTTGAGTTATGTGCCCATGTCCGTTAGCATTTTTCGCTCAGGGGTCATTTAGATGCTTCTTATGAGACTTGTGTTTTGTTTTGGTAAACATGGTTTGTATCGTCAGTTAGCTGAGATTATTTCCGTTAATCTGGTATAACACATTAATAGGTTCTTAAATATTAAGATCCCCTGAGACACAGTATCGTGAAAAAAATGTTTTTTACATTACGTTTTTTTTACATTACGTTTTTTATGAATTGAACAACAGAAAAATAATCGTTAGATTAGTCGACTAATCGATCAAATAATCGCCCGATTAATCGTTTTAAAAATAATCGTTTCCCCCCCAGCACTACAGCGTGGATAATAGAGACAGCGTGGATCATAGAGACAGCGTGGATCACAGAGACAGCGTGGATCACAGAGACAGCGTGGATCACAGAGTCAGGGTGGATCACAGAGACAGCGTGGATCACAGAGACAGCGTGGATCACAGAGACAGCGTGGATCACTGAGACAGCGTGGATCACAGAGACAGCGTGGATCACAGAGACAGCGTGGATCACAGAGACAGCGTGGATCACTGAGACAGCGTGGATCACAGAGACAGCGTGGATCACAGAGACAGCGTGGATCACAGAGACAGCGTGGATCACAGAGACAGCGTGGATCACAGAGACAGCGTGGATCACAGAGACAGCGTGGATCACAGAGACAGCGTGGATCACAGAGACAGCGTGGATCACTGAGACAGCGTGGATCACTGAGACAGCGTGGATCACTGAGACAGCGTGGATCACAGAGACAGCGTGGATCACAGAGACAGCGTGGATCACAGAGACAGCGTGGATCACAGAGACAGCGTGGATCACAGAGACAGCGTGGATCACAGAGACAGCGTGGATCACTGAGACAGCGTGGATCACAGAGACAGCGTGGATCACTGAGACAGCGTGGATCACTGAGACAGCGTGGATCACAGAGACAGCGTGGATCACAGAGACAGCGTGGATCACTGAGACAGCGTGGATCACAGAGACAGCGTGGATCACTGAGACAGCGCGGATAATAGAGACAGCGTGGCGTCCAGAGTCTTATCCCGTATTCCCACTTCCTCTGAGGGGACAGCACGGAGAGAAGAAGCATGAAGAGAGACCTGCACCAGCTTCATCCACGCTGGCGTTGCTGTTATCACTGGCTCAGTGTCATTTCATTTGACCAAATGTCTTTACATATACATTTAATAGATTTTATTATTATCCACCTTTTTGTTTTATGTCCTTTTATTTCAAACATTCTTTGAGACTTCATCTTCTGGTTCAAATTTCAATAAATGTAATTTGTATAATCACTCTTTAGTCTTTATTCTACATGAACATGTTAGAGATTCCATTCAAATCTGTTGATGATTCAGATCCTCCTCAGGCTAGGAATAGTATGTCGAGTTTTTAAAAAATAATAGTATACAGTTTATATTGTGTATCACCTTTAGCTTCAAAATACATAGATGTGTTTTTTTAATCTATAAAATAAATAGACAGACACTTTATCAATCCCAAATTGGGAAATGATTGAACAGCAGCAGTGTGTTCAGGTATTACAATATTTAAAGTTGGAATAAAGTATAAACTACACATCACAAGTATAACGCACAGCAATCCATAGAAGGAGTCCGATGTGTTCATGAAACTCCCGGAGACACCGACACTAACGTGGCCGAGTGGACTCCGGAGTTTGCTGCGTGAGTTGCACTGTATGATCTGTGGTGTAGTGGGCTGTCACTCAAAAGCTGAGTAGCCAATGGGGACGCACCCCTGAAAGTCCCGCCCACCTGGGAGGTTTGTGTCAAAATCTCAAACAAAAAATGAGGGAGCGCAAAAGAGAAGAGCTGCAGCGAGAGCAACAGTCTGACCATTGAGAAAGAAGCAAAGAGAACTGCAAACAAAAACCTATTAAAACAAAGAACAAAGACTTATAGTTTGCATGATTACACAAATGATTTGTTTGCAACTTATAGTTTTATTTTTTAAATGTATTTTATTTAGCTTGACTCAGTTTATTTTTATTTTAAACTCATAGTTTTGCTTTATTCTGAGAAAGTGTTGCTTTATCTTTATGACACAAAACTAATCCCATACTTTGCTGGCTCCTCCAACAATGCAGCATAAACAAACCCTCAAAGAATGTCATTGCCATGTCTACACCGTAGCTTTGTGCATATAACAATAACACCTTTGAGTCTTTCCTCTTTGAATGTCACCATGAACCCCCGCCTCATGCACTACCCTTTGTTACATCACAGTTAACGGACGTCTTGTGTTGCTGTAATGCTGATGAGGCGTAAAGAGTAGTCAAATCTAATCTGGCTGTGATGTTTACACGACTCTGGAAGAAGACAATCCTGTTAGCTAATAATGACATTACTACTAATAATGGTATACAGTCCTCCTCCAACAGAGCAACATGAATACATATAGGACA
>NW_022990635.1:0-22441 GCF_902827175.1 Gymnodraco acuticeps | reverse complement strand
ATCAAGAGACAAACACCAGTAGATCCCAGAGTCATTGGATTTGGCCTTCAAGATCTCCAAGCTGCCGTTAGGAAACATCCTCATGGTTCCGTTGTTCCCGGGCGGCGCCACGTATTCCTGCCGCGGAGAAACCCAGTGGAAGGTGAGTTGGCGACGGGCGAGCGAGGTGACGCAGTGAAGCAACAAACGACCCCCCGTTTTCACAGAGACGTTGCCCTCCTGCTGGATCGAAGTCATGTCACACTTCTCGAAGTATCGGTCGTGTTGGAAGAAGCGAACGGTGCCTCTTGGGATTGCGAACACCAGGCAGACGTGATCCTTCCTGAAATCCGTCATCGAGGGGAATCCTTGTTGTTCCCACACCCGAAACAAGCTGAACATGGCGCATTCGCACACCAGAGAGTTGTTGTGCAGGTAGAGGTTTCTCTGTAGAATCATCGGCAGGTTGGAGATGTCCTGAAGGGGCAATCTGTTCAGACGATTAGAGGACAAATCGAACGTGGACAGGTGAGGCTGGCTGTGCAGCGAGAAAAACGGAAAGTCAGTGAGTAGGTTGTGGCTGAGGTAAACCTTCTTCAATCCGCTGAGTCCCGCAAACGCTCGGCTTTCCACCCGGACGATGCGGTTGTCGAACAGCAACAACTCTTCTAGCATCGGCACATCCAGGAAGAAGTGATGCTCCAAAGTTCGCAGCTGATTGGGACGACAGGTCAAGATGTCGCAGTCGAGAGGTGTTTCTGAACGCCCCCGGATGTACGGCGCTCACCTGGTTGTGAGATAATCGTAATGTTTCCAGTCGGTAGAGTTCTTCAAATCCGCCGCCTTCTAGTTGTTGGAGACGGTTGTGGCTGAGGTCAAGAGTCACGGTGGAAACGGGCATTTCTGAGGGGGGTCCGGTCAAATTGGCGTCGGTGCAGCTCAGGATGTCCGAGGCACAGATGCATTCTGGGAGAGAGTCCTGAGGGAGGCAGGGGGAGGCTTTGAGACTCACTAACAACAGGACCACGGACCACCATGATGCCTCCACGCCCTGCATGATGCCAGCGATTACTCTGGGATATATATCTCTGTCTTCAGAGAGTCGCTTCACCTCCTAATATCTATTTTTATCTTGAATACCATCTAATGGGGGATACAGGGTCCCGCGATTCAATAAAGTCAGACTGAAAACACTCCTTTGTGCTCCAGTCAGTCCTCTCAGTAAATACAGAGCTGAATCCAGATCAAATGCACGCTGAAGGCTCTTCAGGTTTCCTCTTGGTTATGGTCAATGTTTGTTGTTTGTTTCTCATGTGTTGATGTTACACATGGAGCTGCTGGGATGCAAGCAAATGTCAGACTTCATCTGACCAATAAAGTATTATCGTATCGTAATACTTTATGCATGTTTTCTTAATTATGTTGTGCTACTCTTTACTGCTGCTGTTACAGTGTAAACGTCCCCTCTGTGGGATGTATAGAGATGTTCTGATTCTGCTGCGATCCACTCTGACGTATCAAACAAACAAAACTCTGAGCAATTGAAACAAATAATCTCCTCCTAGTGAATGAATCGATGAAGTAGTTTCATGCACTGAGTCTGTGTGCAGCCTCTCTGTCATATTAAAGTGAATACCTTTGGGTTTGGACTAACATTCCTGATATGAATCGCCTAACCATGAATCAGTAAACAGTCCGCAGCTCTGGAGTTCCAGTGTCTTCACACGTCGCTGTAAATGTTTAAACTCAGACGGAGAGCTGATCTGCAGTCAGGCTTCGGGCACAAACACGCCGGCGTGCTCGTTGTTTGGTGAAACCCGGTTAATGTTGAATGAGGCGATCGCACATGCATCCATCTGGAGGGTAAACCACCAGGAAACAGAGCGTCAGGGAGGTCCAGGCGAACAAAACCCAACCCAGCAGGCGTTTGTGAAGATAAACCAAGCGTACACCGGTCAAAGTGGAAACAAAAAGTGGATTCACATCAAAAAATATTTCTCCGTCGTGAGTTTTATTCCAAACATCGCGCGGAGACTTCCTCTCTTCTCTTGCAAATCCATTTATCCCATCACGGACACACACACACACACACACACACACACACACACAAACACACACACACACACACACACACACCACACACACACACACACACACACACACACACCACACACACACACACACACCACACTCTCCTGATGACTTATCATCCGGGTCGAACGCTTTTCATTTCACGCTTCACTCATTCTCCAAAGATGGTAAAAAGGGTCAGCGTGTTTTTATATCCACATAATGTCACTTCCTGTCCCTCTTCTGTCTTCATGTCGCTAACGCTAACGCAGCAGATCAGGTTCTCAGCATCGTGCCCTCCTGCAGGAGAGAAATATCCTCAGAGAGGGGAAGTTGTGATCTGCCTCCCTCCTCCTCTCGCCTCAACTAGTAGTGAGCTGCTCTCCCCCCTCTCTCGTCTCTCCTCCCCTCCTCTCTCCTCTCTCTCTCCTCTCTCCCCCCCCCTCTCTCTCTCTCTCGCCCATCAGACCTTCCTCTTTCAGTCGCTTTCTGTCTATTTCTGTTGCAGCCGTCACACTCACACTCTGTTGTTTTCACCCTCTGTGGCAGCATCACAGAGAGAGAGGGGGGGGGGAAATCTGCAAACATCCTGAGGGTGTGTGTTCAGATCAGTGTGTGTGTGTGTTCTGATCAGTGTGTGTGTGTTCAGTGTTTCCCACAGATTTTAAATATACTTGGGGGGGTGGTGGTAGCGGGGGGGGGGGGGGGGGGTTGAGGTGACGTGCAACAACATTGACATGAACCTTTCTGGTGGTGGCTTGTTAGCAGACCCCTCACGCGATGGCAGAGCGAACAGGTCCATGCGGGGCCCATAGTGATAGCCCTATAGTCTAAATCTACTGCCCACAAATAAACACACGGTCATGGGTTGCTATTTAAAAAGAAAAATGGTAAATGTAGTTAGGAACCTATCCATGTGATCTTAAGTGTGGGGGTGGACCTCAAATCCTCTGGGGGGGGGTCCGGGTGCATGCTCCCCCGGTAAGTTATTTGTTTAATGTTGGAGTTAAATGCATCAATCTGGTGCCCTTTGAGGGGCAAATAAAGAGACTAGATCTATGGGAACACCTATATGAAACAGAACTGTATACATTTAAATAATCATAAAATCATGCCCATAACCAACAACATATCCAATATGAAAAAACACTGACACCCTCAAATGGAAATATGTGTTTACATAAATGGTGACCAAACCGTTTGAGACCCACTGAGAACTTAGACTAAGTTACCTATCTAAACCCTCAGAGTCCTTTACCTCACCTGAGCTGAGGTTATCCCGAGCTTGAATGACACACAGAGACCAATCAAGGGCTTTGATTTATGATCTGTATGACAGTGGCCATGTCGGCAGGTCACATCATGTGGACAGCCAGTCCCCCTGTGTGAGGCAGACCACATCATGTAGACAGCCAGTCCCCCTGTGAGGCAGACCACATCATGTAGACAAGCCAGTCCCCCCTGTTGTGAGGCAGACCACATCATGTAGACAGCCAGTCCCCCTGGTGAGGCAGACCACATCATGTAGACACCAGTCCCCTGTGATGGCAAGACCACATCAATGTAGACAGCCAGTCCCCCTGTGGTGAGGCAGACCACATCAATGTAGCAGCCAGTCCCCCTGTGAGGCAGACCACATCATGTAGACCGCCAGTCCCCCTGTGTGAGGCAGGACCACATCATGTAGACAGCCAGTCCCCCGTGAGGCAGACCACATCATGTAGACAGCCAGTCCCTCCTGTGTGAGGCAGACCACAATCATGTGGACAGCCAGTCCCCTGTGTGAGGCAGACCACATCATGTAGACAGCCAGTCTCCCCTGTGAGGCAGACCACATCATGTGGACAGCCAGTCCCCCTGTGTGAGGCATGGCCCACATCATGTAGACCAGCCAGTCCCCCTGTGAGGCAGGACCCACAGCATGTAGACAGCCAGTCCCCCTGTGAGGCAGACCACCATCTGTAGGACAGCCAGTCCCCCCCCTGTGAGGGCAGGCCACATCATGTTAGACAGCCAGTGCCCCCTCGTGAGGCAGGCCACATCATGTAGACAGGCCAGTCCCCCCTGCATGAGGCAGACCACATCATGTAGACAGCCAGTCCCCCTGTGTGAGGCCGACCACATCATGTAGACAGCCCAGTTCCCCCTGCTGCGTGAGGCAGACCACATCATGTAGACAGCCAGTCCCCTGTGTGAGCAGGGCCACATCATGTAGACAGCCCGTTCCCCCCTGTGTGAGGCAGAGACCAACATCATGTAGGACAAGCCGTCCCCCTGCGTGAGGCAGACCACATCATGTAGACAGCCAGTCACCCCCTGCGTGAGGCAGACCACATCATGTAGACAGCCAGTCCCCCTGCGTGAGGCAGACCACATCATGTAGACAGCCAGTCCCCCTGTGTGAGGCAGACCACATCATGTAGACAGCCAGTCACCCTGTGTGAGGCAGGCCACATCATGTAGACAGCCAGTCCCCCTGTGTGAGGAAGACCACATCATGTAGACAGCCAGTCCCCCTGTGAGGCAGGCCACATCATGTAGACAGCCAGTCCCCCTGTATGAGGCAGACCACATCATGTAGACAGCCAGTCCCCCTGTGTGAGGCAGGCCACATCATGGAGACAGCCAGTCACCCTGTATGAGGCAGACCACATCATGTAGACAGCCAGTCCCCCTGTGTGAGGCAGGCCACATCATGATCACAGCCAGTCACCCTGTGTGAGGCAGACCACATCATGTAGACAGCCAGTCCCCCTGTGTGAGGCAGACCACATCATGTAGACAGCCAGTCCCCCTGTGTGAGGCAGACCACATCATGTAGACAGCCAGTCACCCCTGTGTGAGGCAGACCACATCATGGAGACAGCCAGTCCCCCTGCGTGAGGCAGACCACATCATGTAGACAGCCAGTCCCCCTGTGTGAGGCAGGCCACATCATGATCAAAGCCAGTCACCCTGTGTGAGGCAGACCACATCATGTAGACAGCCAGTCCCCCTGTGTGAGGCAGACCACATCATGTAGACAGCCAGTCCCCCTGTGAGGCAGGCCACATCATGTAGACAGCCAGTCCCCCTGTGAGGCAGACCACATCATGTAGACAGCCAGTCCCCCTGTGTGAGGCAGACCACATCATGTAGACAGCCAGTCCCCCTGCGTGAGGCAGACCACATCATGTAGACAGCCAGTCCCCCTGCGTGAGGCAGACCACATCATGTAGACAGCCAGTCCCCCTGTGTGAGGCAGACCACATCATGTAGACAGCCAGTCCCCCTGTGTGAGACAGACCACATCATGTAGACAGCCAGTCCCCCTGTGAGGCAGACCACATCATGTAGACAGCCAGTCCCCCTGTGTGAGGCAGACCACATCATGTAGACAGCCAGTCCCCCTGTGTGAGACAGACCACATCATGTAGACAGCCAGTCCCCCTGTGTGAGGCAGGCCACATCATGTAGACAGCCAGTCCCCCTGTGTGAGGCAGACCACATCATGTAGACAGCCAGTCCCCCTGTGTGAGGCAGACCACATCATGTAGACAGCCAGTCCCCTGTGAGGCAGACCACATCATGTAGACAGCCAGTCCCCCTGTGTGAGGCAGACCACATCATGTAGACAGCCAGTCCCCCTGTGTGAGGCAGGCCACATCATGTAGACAGCCAGTCACCCTGTGTGAGGCAGACCACATCATGTAGACAGCCAGTCACCCCCCTGCGTGAGGCAGACCACATCATGTAGACAGCCAGTCCCCCCTGTGTGAGGCAGACCACATCATGTAGACAGCCAGTCCCCCTGTGTGAGGCAGCCCACATCATGTAGACAGCCAGTCCCCCTGCGTGAGGCAGGCCACATCATGTAGACAGCCAGTCCCCCTGCGTGAGGAAGACCACATCATGTAGACAGCCAGTCCCCCTGTGTGAGGCAGGCCACATCATGTAGACAGCTAGTCCCCCTGTGTGAGGCAGGCCACATCATGTAGACAGCCAGTCCCCCTGTGTGAGGCAGCCCACATCATGTAGACAGCCAGTCCCCCTGCGTGAGGCAGGCCACATCATGTAGACAGCCAGTCCCCCTGCGTGAGGAAGACCACATCATGTAGACAGCCAGTCCCCTGTGTGAGGCAGGCCACATCATGTAGACAGCCAGTCCCACTGCGTGAGGCAGACCACATCATGTAGACAGCCAGTCCCCCTGTGTGAGGCAGGCCACATCATGTAGACAGCCAGTCCCACTGCGTGAGGCAGACCACATCATGTAGACAGCCAGTCACCCTGTGTGAGGCAGGCCACATCATGTAGACAGCCAGTCCCCCTGTGTGAGGCAGACCACATCATGTAGACAGCCAGTCCCCCTGTGTGAGGCAGGCCACATCATGTAGACAGCCAGTCCCACTGCGTGAGGCAGACCACATCATGTAGACAGCCAGTCCCCCTGTGTGAGGCAGGCCACATCATGTAGACAGCCAGTCCCCCTGTGTGAGGCAGACCACATCATGTAGACAGCCAGTCCCCCTGTGTGAGGCAGGCCACATCATGTAGACAGCCAGTCCCCCTGTGTGAGGCAGCCCACATCATGTAGACAGCCAGTCTCCCTGTGTGAGGCAGACCACATCATGTAGACAGCCAGTCACCCCCTGTATGAGGCAGGCCACATCATGTAGACAGCTAGTCCCCCTGTGTGAGGCAGACCACATCATGTAGACAGCCAGTCCCCCTGTGAGGCAGGCCACATCATGTAGACAGCCAGTCCCCCCTGCGTGAGGCAGACCCACATCATGTAGACAGCCAGTCCCCCTGTGTGAGGCAGGCCACATCATGTAGACAGCCAGTCACCCTGTGTGAGGCAGACCACATCATGTAGACAGCCAGTCCCCCTGTGTGAGGCAGGCCACTTCATGTAGACAGCCAGTCCCCCTGTGTGAGGCAGACCACATCATGTAGACAGCCAGTCACCCTGTGTGAGGCAGACCACATCATGTAGACAGCCAGTCCCCCTGTGTGAGGCAGACCACATCATGTAGACAGCCAGTCCCCCTGTGTGAGGCAGACCACATCATGTAGACAGCCAGTCCCCCTGCGTGAGGCAGACCACATCATGTAGACAGCCAGTCCCCCTGTGTGAGGCAGACCACATCATGTAGACAGCCAGTCACCCCCTGCGTGAGGCAGACCACATCATGTAGACAGCCAGTCCCCCTGCGTGAGGCAGGCCACATCATGTAGACAGCCAGTCACCCCCTGCGTGAGGCAGACCACATCATGTAGACAGCCAGTCCCCCTGTGTGAGGCAGACCACATCATGTAGACAGCCAGTCCCCCCGCGTGAGGCAGGCCACATCATGTAGACAGCCAGTCACCCCCTGCGTGAGGCAGACCACATCATGTAGACAGCCAGTCACCCCCTGCGTGAGGCAGACCACATCATGTAGACAGCCAGTCCCCCTGTGTGAGGCAGACCACATCATGTAGACAGCCAGTCACCCCCTGCGTGAGGCAGACCACATCATGTAGACAGCTAGTCCCCCTGTGTGAGGCAGACCACATCATGTAGACAGCCAGTCCCCCTGTGTGAGGCAGGCCACATCATGTAGACAGCCAGTCCCCCTGTGTGAGGCAGGCCACATCATGTAGACAGCTAGTCCCCCTGTGTGAGGCAGGCCACATCATGTAAGACAGCCAGTCCCCCTGTGTGAGGCAGACCACATCATGTAGACAGCCAGTCCCCCTGTGTGAGGCAGGCCACATCATGTAGACAGCTAGTCCCCCTGTGTGAGGCAGGCCACATCATGTAGACAGCCAGTCCCCCTGTGTGAGGCAGGCCACATCATGTAGACAGCCAGTCCCCCTGTGTGAGGCAGGCCACATCATGTAGACAGCCAGTCCCCCTGTGTGAGGCAGGCCACATCATGTAGACAGCTAGTCCCCCTGTGTGAGGCAGGCCACATCATGTAGACAGCCAGTCCCCCTGTGTGAGGCAGACCACATCATGTAGACAGCCAGTCCCCCTGTGAGGCAGGCCACATCATGTAGACAGCCAGTCCCCCTGCATGAGGCAGACCACATCATGTAGAAAAGCCAGTCCCCCTGTGTGAGGCAGGCCACATCATGTAGACAGCCAGTCCCCCTGCATGAGGCAGACCACATCATGTAGACAGCCAGTCCCCCTGTGAGGCAGGCCACATCATGTAGACAGCCAGTCCCCCTGCATGAGGCAGACCACATCATGTAGACAGCCAGTCCCTGTGTGAGGCAGACCACATCATGGAGACAGCCAGTCCCCCTGCGTGAGGCAGACCACATCATGGAGACAGCCAGTCCCCCTGCGTGAGGCAGACCACATCATGTAGACAGCCAGTCCCCCTGTGTGAGGCAGACCACATCATGTAGACAGCCAGTCCCCCTGTGAGGCAGACCACATCATGTAGACAGCCAGTCCCCCTGTGAGGCAGACCACATCATCTAGACAGCCAGTCCCCCTGTGAGGCAGACCACATCATGTAGACAGCCAGTCGCCCTGTGAGGCAGACCACATCATGTAGACAGCCAGTCCCCCCTGTGTGAGGCAGACCACATCATGTAAGACAGCCAGTCCCCCTGTGAGGCAGACCACATCATGTAGACAGCCAGTCCCCCTGTGAGGCAGACCACATCATCTAGACAGCCAGTCCCCCTGTGAGGCAGACCACATCATGTAGACAGCCAGTCCCCCTGTGAGGCAGACCACATCATCTAGACCAGCCAGTCCCCCTGTGAGGCAGACCACATCATGTAGACAGCCAGTCCCCCTGTGAGGCAGACCACATCATGTAGACAGCCAGTCCCCCTGTGTGAGGCAGACCACATCATGTAGACAGCCAGTCCCCCCTGTGAGGCAGACCACATCATGTAGACAGCCAGTCCCCCTGTGAGGCAGACCACATCATCTAGACAGCCAGTCCCCTGTGAGGCAGACCACTTAACAGGCCTGGCCATCGGGAAACCCCCCGGTCCTCCTGTACCCAGTCCAGGACTGGGTACAGGAGGCGTAGAGCGAGGGATCATTGTCCACAAGTTAATCGATCGCAGATTGCGTCGTGATCGCGGACGAATACAAAAAAACTAAAAAACTTTAATGGGTCGCGAAATATACTTTGGCGGCCGCATATTCTATGTGTGGGAAACCCTGGTGTTTGTTCAGATCAGTGTGTGTGTGTGTGTGTGTGTGTGTGTGTGTGTGTGTGTGTGTGTGTGTGTGTGTGTGTGTGTGTGTGTGTGTGTGTGTGTGTGTGTGTGTGTGTTCAGATCAGTGAGTGTCCAGATCAGTGTGTGTGTGTGTGTGTGTGTGTGTGTGTGTGTTCAGATCAGTGTGTGTGTGTGTGTGTTCAGATCAGTGAGTGTGTGTGTGTGTGTGTGTGTGTGTGTGTGTGTGTGTGTGTGTATGTGTGTATGTGTGGTGTGTGTGTGTGTGTGTGTGTGTGTGTGTGTGTGTGTGTGGTGTGTGTGTGTGTGTGTGTTCAGATCAGTGAGTGTCCAGATCAGTGTGTGTGTGTGTGTGTGTGTGTGTGTGTTCAGATCAGTGTGTGTGTGTGTGTGTTCAGATCAGTGAGTGTGTGTGTGTGTGTGTGTGTGTGTGTGTGTGTGTGTGTGTGTGTGTGTGTGTGTGTGTGTGTGTGTGTGTGTGTGTGTGTGTGTGTGTGTGTGTGTGGTGTGTGTGTGTGTGTTCAGATCAGTGAGTGTCCAGATCAGTGTGTGTGTGTGTGTGTGTGTGTGTGTGTGTGTGTGTGTGTTCAGATCAGTGTGTGTGTGTGTGTGTTCAGATCAGTGAGTGTGTGTGTGTGTGTGTGTGTGTGTGTGTGTGTGTGTGTGTGTGTGTGTGTGTGTGTTCAGATCAGTGAGTGTCCAGATCTGTGTGTGTGTGTGTGTTCAGATCAGTGAGTGTCCAGATCAGTGTGTGTGTGTGTGTGTTCAGATCAGTGAGTGTCCAGCTCAGTGTGTGTGTGTGTGTGTGTTCAGATCAGTGAGTGTGTGTGTCCTGATGAGTGTGTGTGAAGTAGTCGTCTGGAGATCAAGAGGTTGTTGGTTTGATTCCCGGCTCTGCTGTCAGTGTGTGAGCGGCTTTGAGTTTTCTGTTGACTAGAAGAGGACGTCAACAAAGAAACATAAATATTGTTTGATTTTCATGTAAGTTGGTGAAAGTTGGTTGAGGAAGGACTCGTACAATTTACGATCTGAGTCACGGGGGGGAAACATGCATTATGTTCCACTTCTGTAGTTCTGTAGGTGTTAGTGCATGTAAATGGTCTGCAGAGGCTCAAATCCCTGTGTTCCTCTCCCACACTAATTATAATAATAAAACATTTTTAGAGCCGCCTTTCAAAGCATCCGAAGACACCTTACAGTTCAGAAAATATACTTAAAACGGTTCAAAAGGACAGAAACAGGGGACATGTAAGGAAACAGGGGACATGTAGGGAACATTTAAGGAAACATGGAACATGTAAGGAAACAGGGAACATGTAAGGAAACAGGGAACATGTAAGGAAACAGGGAACATGTAGGGAAACATGGAACATGTAAGGAAACAGGAAGCAGGGAACGTGTAAGGAACATGTAAGGAAGCAGGGAACATGTAAGGAAGCAGGGAACATGTAAGGAAGCAGGGAACATGTAAGGAAACAGGGAACATGTAGGGAAACAGGGAACATGTAAGGAAGCAGGGACCATGTAAGGAAACAGGGGACATGTAAGTAAACAAGGAACATGTAAGGAAACAGGAAGCAGGAACATATAAGGAAGCAGGGAACATCTAGGGAACATGTAGGGAACATGTAAGAAAGTAGGGAACATGTAGGGAACATGTAAGGAAGCAGGGAACATGTAAGGAAGCAGGGAACATGTAGGGAACATGTAAGGAAGCAGGGAACATGTAAGGAAGCAGGGAACATTTAAGGAAGCAGGGAACATGTAGGGAACATGTAAGGAAGCAGGGAACATGTAAGGAAGCAGGGAACATGTAGGGAACATGTAAGGAAGCAGGGAACATTTAAGGAAGCAGGGAACATGTAGGGAACATGTAAGGAAGCAGGGAACATGTAAGGAAGCAGGGAACATGTAAGGAAGCAGGGAACATTTAAGGAAGCAGGGAACATGTAGGGAACATGTAAGGAAGCAGGGAACATGTAAGGAAGAAGGGAACATGTAAGGAAGCAGGGAACATGTAAGGAAGAAGGGAACATTTAAGGAAGCAGGGAACATGTAGGGAACATGTAAGGAAGAAGGGAACATGTAGGGTGAAGGATCAATGACGATCTCCTCGGTGTACATTGTGAGATGTGTGCTGCATTCATGGGGTGTCAGAATAATTGGAAAATTGATTTCCGGACTAAACGTCGACACCTTATTGGTTCTTGACTCGCTGAAGCATCTTTTTAAACAGAAACACCGCAAATATTGGGTCGGGGGGGGCACACGCAGGATCTCCTCTGCAAACATCACATGATCACTGGATTGTTATTGACGTATTTGTCTAATACTTAGGTTATATTTACCTAATTATTTTGTATCTGTATATGTTTGTATGTAGCCTATCTGGAAACACAGCGTCACAGCAAAGCGGGTCAGAAACCCCGACAGAACAGAGGCTTTTTGTGTTTGAATCAGACCCAAACACATTCACTTCCTCTCGAGGGTCTTCTCAGCTCCGTCTGTTTGTGGCCATGCTGAACAGATCAGCCGTCAGCACGACGCTAAGAGCCCTCTGCATGATGCCTGCTGTCAGTGTGAACGGGTTGTCAAGCGCTTTGGGTTTTCTGTAGACTGGAAAAGGACGATGACCCATTTACCAACTGTTATCTGTGATGGTTATTCTCGCGTCCAGGAGAGAAGCTTAAAAGGAGACTAAATGGAGTCTCTGAGATTGTTTCAAATTGGTACTTTAATTAAAAAATAATGGCACGGTTATGTTCACAAACAGAATATTGTTCGGACAGAAAAGCAGCTGCCTCTGGCTCTCGCTAGCAGAGAGAAAGAGGCCGAACCCCTCAGGTCTCGCTGTTTATATATCCTCTGCTGGCTCCTCCCCGCGGGCCGGCTCTCGACGTTTTAATGTCCGTTGTTACGCATATCAGAAGATACAGACATTGTACATTCAATATATATTTAAACACGCCTTTTCTCCTCCTTAACTCTTTCATGACTTTTCATTTAACACATTCTAAACGCTGTAATCAATACTCCAAAAATACAGGAAATACTTCACAGCAATTTGATTTCCGGTCGTTCCGAATGTTGTGACATGCTACCCACATCTGTAAACGATAACGCACTCAAATAAACTGTACCTTCATTTAATATCCAACAATAATAATATCTCGACGTCTGTAGTTGTAGTGTTGAAATCAGTAGGTTTCGGTGTGCAACATCATATCATATCGCTGCTAAATTCACCTCTATAGGAAATGGTATATTAGCCTCATGCTAAATGCTAACCGGAGGTGAAGGATTTTCAGAATAAAAGCGTAACAATTGGTTGTGCACAAGAACTTCTGGTTTTTCAGTATAAAACAGCATTTAAACTGAAGGTATGTTTAAGGTGCTTTATGCCATCAAAACATTGATTTTAATTTCTAACACAACCTGTCAGAGAGAAACAGAACACCGGTGAAAGGGTGTAGCGTCGACTGAGATTCAAGTTTCAAGTCTGTATCATCATGTCTCAGCAGCTACAGTGGAGAACTGAAGTCCTCCTCCAACAGAGCAACATGAATATATATAGGACATAGAACAGATAAAATAGTGCAAGAGAATGTTTTGAGATGTGCAAGTAAATACAAATGAAATAGAACTAGGGCGAAAAGAGTCTTTATACAAGTACATGGAATATGATATAGAGATAAATAATTAGCCAGATGACAAACAGATGCATGTTATGGATGTTCTTCGAGTGAGTTAGAGCAAGTGGTGCTGCTCTGCATGAATGAGGTGAAAGACAGTCTGTAAGGAGCTGTGAGGGTCGAAGAGATAAAGAGATTTATAAGTACAGAACATTTAAAGAGTGCAGCGTCGGCTGAGAAAGAACTCAGATAAGTGTAGGTGTGTCTCAAAATGAATGAAACACATCACTCTGTTAACACTGTCACGTCTGCTCTGCATGCAAGTGGTCCTGAATTAATTGGATAATTGAGTTCCCGACATAGTACTCGACTTGCCCTCGCTGCATCCTGTTATGATCGTCAACATTGGTAGAGCAGTTGTCTTAAAACCGTACGATTGCTGGTTCGATCCCATCATTCCTGGAGATTGTATTTGTGTCTTTGAAGGGTTAGCGCTCTCTGTTCCTTTTTGGTTTACCATCTTGTTCCCCAAACTCTTTCAATGCCTGTTTCTTTACGACAAAACATGTTAATATTAGTTCCTCAAGTCCATGTGATGTCCAAAGATATTCACTATAATAAGATATAAAACAGAGAAAAGGCTGGAAACAACCTTCAGGAACACCTTTAACATTTAAGACTTCATTTGTTCCTTTGATCGTCGAGGGTTAATGTTATTACATTAATAATAACGGGGTGAGTTCCTCCACTTGTTCTCGTGTCCCTCGTCCAGACGTGTCCTCCTTCCTGTCTGACGCTTTTTCATTTTCTCAGAACAACGAGCGCGTCAGCCTCAGCACTTTGGCCTTTTGTAGGATCGTAATTAAAGAGCGGCACAAAGACGGGATATTTTCCATTCTGACGCTCACTGCCTCTTCACAAAGAGTAAAGGGGGAGGGGGGGGGGGGCTCTCTGTGTGAAGTGTCATGGCGGCTGTAATGAAAAGGTCAGAGCAGATTTGGCAGGAAAAGGTTGTTTCTCTGCTGACGCTCAGCAGGAAGCTCCTCTGATGCTCCTCGTTCTGCTGTAATCCGCCTGTCTTCGCCGTAATGGCGTGAATTATATTCAGGTTTAAAACGTAATTAACTTTTTCCAATTATTACAAATGTTTCTGTCAACATTTTGAAAGATACATTTCAAACACTACACATTGTTCTTTCCAAATATCAAATAATTTCCCCCTAAATATTAGATGTTTTCACTACCAAATATAACCATTTTTCTTCCAAATAATACTTTTTCTTTTTACTTAATATCACAAATTACTCTTACAATTTAGTTTTCTTTAAATGTAAACACATTGTTGCCTCCAAAATGTACAATGTTATTTTCATAACTTTACGTTTATTATAATAATAATAATACATTGGATTTTGATAGCACTTTTCCGAATGCTCAAAGAAGCTTGTTATTGAATCTTAATATGAAAGTCATATATTTTCAGCCACTTTTTCCTTAAATGTTTTACTGAGCTGCACGGTTTAATAAACTCTCTGTCTTTTAAACTCAAAAATCCATGAAGCCTCTTTGTTGTTGTTGTTGTTGTTGTTGTTGTTGTTGTTGTTGTTGTTGTTGTAGGTCTTATTATTGCTGCATTGTTGATGAAGTTTTCCATTGTTTACATACCCATTAGTTGTGTTACCTCCCAACTTACTAACCTTTCTCCCCCTCCTCCCCCAGGATCTCCCGGGCCTCCTCAGTGTTGCTGTCTGATCCGTGTTTCCAGCTGCACTCCATCCAGCACCTGTTGGGGGAGGACTCTTCATCCTCCTCCTCTTCATCACTCCCTGCCTCCTTCTCCTCCCGGCCTGTGATTGGCTCTCTGGGATCAGCTGTGACTCCTGCGATCCCGTCAGCTGCTGCCAACACGAACTCTACGGAAAGAAAACACTTCTCTCTGCACGCATGTGAGTCAACGTTTATATTAACGAGCTTAAAGGAGAGTCACCTGACGCACTAACGAGTTTACAGGTGTGTTAACAGGAGAGTCACATGACGCACTAACGAGTTTACAGGTGTGTTAACAGGAGAGTCACCTGACGCACTAACGAGTTTACAGGTGTGTTAACAGGAGAGTCACCTGACACACTAACGAGTTTACAGGTGTGTTAACAGGAGTCACCTGACACACTAACGAGTTTACAGGTGTGTTAACAGGAGAGTCACCTGACGCACTAACGAGTTTACAGGTGTGTTAACAGGAGAGTCACCTGACACACTAACGAGTTTACAGGTGTGTTAACAGGAGAATCACCTGACGCACTAACGAATTTACAGGTGTGTTAACAGGAGAGTCACCTGACACACTAACGAGTTTACAGGTGTGTTAACAGGAGAGTCATCTGACACACTAACAAGTTTACAGGTGTGTTAACAGGAGAGTCACCTGACGCACTAACGAGTTTACAGGTGTGTTAACAGGAGAGTCACCTGACACACTAACGAGTTTACAGGTGTGTTAACAGGAGAGTCACCTGACACACTAACGAGTTTACAGGTGTGTTAACAGGAGAGTCACCTGACACACTAACGAGTTTATAGGTGTGTTAACTGGAGAGTCACCTGACGCACTAACGAGTTTACAGGTGTGTTAACAGGAGAGTCACCTGACACACTAACGAGTTTACAGGTGTGTTAACAGGAGAGTCACCTGACGCACTAACGAGTTTACAGGTGTGTTAACAGGAGAGTCACCTGACGCACTAACCTTACGCACTAACGAGTTTACAGGTGTGTTAACAGGAGTCACCTGACGCACTAACGAGTTTACAGGTGTGTTAACAGGAGAGTCACCTGACGCACTAACCTTACGCACTAACGAGTTTACAGGTGTGTTAACAGGAGAGTCACCTGACACACTAACGAGTTTACAGGTGTGTTAACAGGAGAGTCACCTGACGCACTAACGAGTTTACAGGTGTGTTAACAGGAGAGTCACCTGACACACTAACGAGTTTACAGGTGTGTTAACAGGAGTCACCTGACGCACTAACGAGTTTACAGGTGTGTTAACAGGAGAGTCACCTGACGCACTAACGAGTTTACAGGTGTGTTAACAGGAGAGTCACCTGACGCACTAACGAGTTTACAGGTGTGTTAACAGGAGTCACCTGACGCACTAACGAGTTTACAGGTGTGTTAACAGGAGTCACCTGACGCACTAACGAGTTTACAGGTGTGTTATCAGGAGAGTCACCTGACGCACTAACGAGTTTACAGGTGTGTTATCAGGAGAGTCACCTGACGCACTAACGAGTTTACAGGTGTGTTAACAGGAGAGTCACCTGACACACTAACGAGTTTACAGGTGTGTTAACAGGAGAGTCACCTGACACACTAACGAGTTTACAGGTGTGTTAACAGGAGTCACCTGACGCACTAACGAGTTTACAGGTGTGTTAACAGGAGTCACCTGACGCACTAACGAGTTAACAGGTGTGTTAACAGGAGAGTCACCTGACGCACTAACGAGTTTACAGGTGTGTTAACAGGAGTCACCTGACACACTAACGAGTTTACAGGTGTGTTAACAGGAGAGTCACCTGACACACTAACGAGTTTACAGGTGTGTTAACAGGAGAGTCACCTGACGCACTAACGAGTTTACAGGTGTGTTAACAGGAGAGTCACCTGACGCACTAACGAGTTTACAGGTGTGTTAACAGGAGTCACCTGACGCACTAACGAGTTTACAGGTGTGTTAACAGGAGTCACCTGACGCACTAACGAGTTTACAGGTGTGTTATCAGGAGTAACCTGACGCACTAACGAGTTTACAGGTGTGTTAACAGGAGAGTCACCTGACACACTAACGAGTTTACAGGTGTGTTAACAGGAGTCACCTGACGCACTAACGAGTTTACAGGTGTGTTAACAGGAGTCACCTGACGCACTAACGAGTTTACAGGTGTGTTAACAGGAGAGTCACCTGACGCACTAACGAGTTTACAGGTGTGTTAACAGGAGAGTCACCTGACACACTAACGAGTTTACAGGTGTGTTAACAGGAGAGTCACCTGACACACTAACGAGTTTACAGGTGTGTTAACAGGAGAGTCACCTGACGCACTAACGAGTTTACAGGTGTGTTAACAGGAGAGTCACCTGACACACTAACGAGTTTACAGGTGTGTTAACAGGAGAGTCACCTGACACACTAATGAGTTTACAGGTGTGTTAACAGGAGAGTCACCTGACACACTAACGAGTTTACAGGTGTGTTAACAGGAGAGTCACCTGACACACTAATGAGTTTACAGGTGTGTTAACAGGAAACGGGACACACTGAGACTTGTTTACTCGTCTATAGTGACTCATTTACAAAGACTTGTTTCACTGAGACTCGTTTTGTCTGTGATGTCCCTCGAGTGTTGTTTAGAGCCTAATTCATCAGAACACTGTCTGTTTCCTGAGGATGTGTTTTCAGGCTTATTTTACAGGAGGACATTTAGATCAGAGGTGGGGAACCTTTTTCCTCTCAAGCGCCATTTCAATTTTTCCAACATCCTTCGAGCGCCGTACAAATTATTGACCTCTGCTTAAAAATACTAAAGTCACTGCCCATTCATTTCTTCTTTCTTTCATGCTGTGCAAAGAAAAAGCAACCTCTGAATCCAGATATCTCACCATGACTCGCGTGCACGGTGTGGCGTGACCACCAACACAGAAGGATATGGATACAAGATGTGTGCAACTGTATTTAGTTTCCTAACCATGTGAACATGATTTAAGTTGGGGGGGGGGGACCTAACCTCCTCTAGGGGGGTCTGGGGGCACGTTCCCCAGGAAGATGTGTTTTTAAATGTTGAAGTTGAAAGCATCAATCTGGTGCACTTTGAGAGCAACATTAAGAGATCTATGGAAACATCTCTCAACACCCAGATGAAACAGAACTGGAAGCAGATTTATTTTTCTTTATGAATATTTGACAAATCACTCTCCTTTCAAACTGTATTCTTGTTTATTAATAACAACTTTTTTTTTACTGTCATATAGTATTTTATACCTGTTTACTTTATTCTCTTATTTTTGTATAACTATAATGATCATATAAAGATGTGCCTTTACCTCACTGGTTGGAGAAAAAGCTTCTTATATTCGTTAGCATAGCTAGCTAACCAGATGCTAATAACAACACAGTTATTGACGGTATGATCAGTGTGACAGATGAACAGATCGCCACTGGGCTTTCAGCTAAAGACACAGACACGCAGAAACTGCGGCATGTGTACGGCTCCTTATGGGCACTGCCATTTCTGAAGTGCCGGAGCGGCGTTCTGGTGCTCTCAGAACTGCACCCCTGTCAGACGAGACATATACCACGTGATGACACGTTTGTGTTGTGTTCAAGGACCCTGACATTGGCCAGGAAAAACAGGCACTCTCTTGTTTAATTATTTTGCGGTCTAGATTTCCTTAATTTTTTGCGTGTGTTTATAAATTACCTCGAGGGCCGCATCAAATGGTCTTGCGGGCCGTATACGACCAGGATCCACTTCTTGACTTTATAATCCTTTAAACTCAGTGACAGTCAAAGAGCGAAGGAGGGAGGATATGTAATATAATATAAATCATAAAACTCATCCAGTCTCAGCGCCTCCATTAAAGGTGACCCTGGTCAGCGCCTCTTCTTCTGTGGTTTCTGAGAGGATTTATGGACGCATTTCTCCATAAAACATGAAAGTCAAGAGATGTATTGACGTGTAACAGAGTCACATTACTGTCTGTAACATGGAGAGCTGCAGCTAGGAGTGTCTTCATGGAGAAAGATTATAACCATATTCTGCTTATGAAGCCCCCCCCCTTTCCATCACTTCCTGTTTAACGCTCATGTCTTATTGAGGTGATGGTGAAGTAGAGAATAAAGACATCATTTTGACATTTTTGGAAAAAGTCAGAATTTTGAGAAAATGTCAGAATTGAGTTTTTTTAGAACAAGCAATAATTTGGAGAAAAAAGTCCGAATTTTTTGATTTTTTATAAAAGTCATCATTTTGAGTAAAAATATTATTATTTTGAATTAAAAAAAAATAAAAGTCTGCATTTTGAGCAGCATTGTCACTTCAAGCAGACCAGCTGCTCTCGTACAGTAGCGACTCCTCACAGCTCCAAACATCAACGTAATACCTGTAATATAGGTTTATTGGATAAAGTAATCTCATATTATTGTAGTTTCTCTCCTGAAGAGCTGAAATGCCTGAAAGCTGTTTCTTTGTGAGGTAAAGGTTGATAAAGCTGGTGACGCTGTGCTAACTTAGATCAGTTACTCTTTAACAGGAAGCACCAACACATTATTCGGTGATGTAGAAGAGCCTCAGAGCCAGTATATTTATATTTCTAACATTGGACCAAACCGCCGTGTCTCTCCCGGTGAACCAGCCTCTGGAAACAGGCCCGTTATGTTCCTAATGTCATTAAGACTCTAATCTGATTTAATTCAGGTTAAAGCTGCAGGCTCATTTACCACACGAGAGACGGCACAACAACAAACCTCTCCTTCTGCACGGCTCTTATTGTTGTTTATTGTGTTTAGATCTACATGTTTTGACACTTGGATATATTTTCTACTCAGTCAGGGAGCCGCCAAAAATACATGTTTGCAGCTTTGGGCAAATTCCTGATTATACATCTCTGTGTCTGCACATTGATCATCATCAGAAGACCCGGGGTTTCATGACAGCTGCTCCATTTCAGATAAAAAGGGATATTTTTTCTTTAAATAAGTTAGTGTTGTTTGATGAAATCTTCTCTGTGCAGAAAACAGTTAAATATGGATAGAAGCAGAACATTTTGGCAAGATAAAAACATGTTTAAATCTCTGTGAAATCTAATTTGACTAACAGCGAATGCAGTCTGATCTTTAGGACACAAAAACAGCCTTTTCATGCTAATAGAACCAAAATGTTGAATTAAAATGTTAACGTTTTGAATGAAGAACACACACACCACCCACACACACACACACACACCACACACCCACACACACACACACACCCACACCCACCCCACACCCATGCACACACACACGCACACACACACACACACACCACACCACACACACACACACACCACACACACACACACACACACACACACCACACACACACACACACACACACACACACACACACACACACACGCCTCCATTGAACTCCTTTGTTTACTTCCAGAACCTAGTGACATCACTATTGAACACTCGCGCTCCTAATTAGCTAGCGCTCCAACACATTGTACCTGATTGACTAAGGGGCGGGACATCTCTAAGCTGGTTGACCAATCACAACAGAGCAGACTGGGCTCTGGTGTCAGACAGAGGGTGAAAAGTTGTCACAGTACAGGCAGTAGGAAGGGTCAGATCAGAATTGTGTGTGTGTGTGTGTCACCACGGGGGGATGGCCCGGTGACCATGGCTTCCCTTCTCTGTTGCCGTGGGAACTCAAGCCGTTTCCATGGTGACCCTGTGTTGCATCATCGGGAGGACCTGCTCCTTCACCCTGACCATATAAATATATAATTATATTAATTGAAATAAAATATAATGATACTTACAATTGATATATGCGATGACATAAAAATAAATCAATTAAATATACATAAAGAGGAAATAATAACAACAACAATACACACGAATGAACATTTTTTTGTTTTTTGTTTGTGTGTGTGTGACCCCCTCAGTGAAAGACCCCTCAGGGTTGAGTTATTTCTGAGTGCAGACAATATTTATATCTCAGTTTCCTCTGTTCCTCTGTGTCTCTGTTCCTCTTACCGTCCTCTTTCTGCAGAGACAAGATGTCTTCTGATCTATTTCAGGATTCACTTTTCTCTTTTTCTCTGTGTTCTTACTTTTAATAAATATAAATAAACTAGAAAGACCTTCACAGAGGCTCATGGTGCGTTCAGGGTCTCATCGAGTCCTAATCCAGGTGATCACAGAGTAACTCACTGAGGTTGTTGAGGGCTTTGCAAATCAGAAGTTATATTTTAAAGTTGATCCGTTGTTTGATGGGGAGTAAATACACTTCGACCCATTATTGTCTAGTCTTTTAGAGGTGTTGATTTAAGACTGAAATCATTTTAACCCTTATTTAACGGACTCATCAGTGGTCCAGCTCTTCTTCTTCAATGGTTGTTGACATGCGTTGGTGTCAGGAGCTCTTTGTTATTGTCCTGTCTTAAAGAATTGTTGATGAGAGACTGAAACTAGTTGATGAGAGACTGACACTAGTTGATGAGAGACTGAAACTAGTTGATTAGAGGCTGAAACTAGTTGATGAGAGGCTGAAACTAGTTGATGAGAGGCTGAAACTAGTTGATGAGAGGCTGAAACTAGTTGATGAGAGGCTGAAACTAGTTGATGAGAGACTGAAACTAGTTGATGAGAGACTGAAACTAGTTGATGAGAGGCTGAAACTAGTTGATGAGAGGCTGAAACTAGTTGATGAGAGACTGAACTAGTTGATGAGAGGCTGAAACTAGTTGATGAGAGGCTGAAACTAGTTGATGAGAGGCTGAAACTAGTTGATGAGAGGCTGAAACTAGTTGATGAGAGACTGAAACTAGTTGATGAGAGGCTGAAACTAGTTGATGAGAGGCTGAAACTAGTTGATGAGAGACTGAAACTAGTTGATGAGAGGCTGAAACTAGATGAGAGACTGAAACTAGTTGATGAGAGGCTGAAACTAGTTGATGAGAGGCTGAAACTAGATGAGAGACTGAAACTAGTTGATGAGAGGCTGAAACTAGTTGATGAGAGACTGAAACTAGTTGATGAGAGGCTGAAACTAGTTGATGAGAGACTGAAACTAGTTGATGAGAGACTGAAACTAGTTGATGAGAGGCTGAAACTAGTTGAGAGACTGAAACTAGTTGATGAGAGGCTGAAACTAGTTGATGAGAGGCTGAAACTAGTTGATGAGAGACTGAAACTAGTTGATGAGAGACTGAAACTAGTTGATGAGAGGCTGAAACTAGTTGAGAGACTGAAACTAGTTGATGAGAGGCTGAAACTAGTTGATGAGAGGCTGAAACTAGTTGATGAGAGACTGAAACTAGTTGATGAGAGGCTGAAACTAGTTGATGAGAGACTGAAACTAGTTGATGAGAGGCTGAAACTAGTTGAGAGACTGAAACTAGTTGATGAGAGGCTGAAACTAGTTGATGAGAGGCTGAAACTAGTTGATGAGAGGCTGAAACTAGTTGATGAGAGACTGAAACTAGTTGATGAGAGGCTGAAACTAGTTGAGAGACTGAAACTAGTTGATGAGAGGCTGAAACTAGTTGAGAGACTGAAACTAGTTGATGAGAGACTGAAACTAGTTGATGAGAGGCTGAACTAGTTGATAGAGACTGAAACTAGTTGATGAGAGACTGAAACTAGTTGATGAGAGACTGAAACTAGTTGATGAGAGACTGAAACTAGTTGATGAGAGGCTGAAACTAGTTGATGAGAGACTGAAACTAGTTGATGAGACTGAAACTAGTTGATGAGAGACTGAAACTAGTTGATGAGAGGCTGAAACTAGTTGAGAGGATGAAACTAGTTGATG